>NC_056737.1:879229629-879289629 GCF_019279795.1 Protopterus annectens
CTTTATCAGTCAAGGATGGCATTCAAAGCAATCTTGTTTACCTCAACCTGCAACCTTTTCCTTACAGAGATAAGATTTTGTTAGACAATGGTACCATCATGAAAGGTCCAAAAGTGATAGTTCCAAAATCTTTGCAACAAGAGTAGATTGCTATCTTGTATCGTGGCCATCCAAATGATTTTGGCCTTCTGTGTCACAGGAGGTTGAGACAGTACTTTCTGTTGTTGTGGCTTTGTACCATTACATACAGAACAAGATGAAAGAACCACTTCAGCTAAACCAGATTCCTGAATTACTTTGGGTCAACAGTAGCTACAGACATTTTCGAATGGAATGGTCAACATTACTTGGTGTTGGTAGACTCTTATTTGAATTGGTTCGAGATAAACTACTTCCTAAACCAGCATCCAGTAGTGTTATAACCAAGATGAAGTATCATTTGCAGTCCATGGTAGTCCACACAAAGTTATTTATGACAATGGTACACAGTTTACAAGCCAGCAGTTTAAAAGATTTGATGAAGAGTGGGACTTTCCTCATGTTACGAGGAGCCCTGAGTATCCACAGTCAAATGGTTTGGCAGAACGTGCAGTTCAAAATGTGGAACAGTTACTAGAGAAGTCAAAATGAGACAATAGTGTTTTCTTGAATCTCTTGAATCCCAGAAAGGTTTCTCGTGATAAATATCTTGGTTCACCTGCAAAGAGACTTCTTTTGAGACAAACCAAAACCACACTACCAATTAGTAGTACATTATTGGCTCCATGTGTCAAGAATAACAGATCAGTGAAAGCCCATTTGTTAAAAGTTTATCCTAAAAGTCCTATTATGCTAAGACCATCAAACCCCTCAGTCCATTATGAGAAGGGGGAGATGGTCAGGATACAGATGACAAAAGGTTTTGATTGGATTGGAGACATGAAAACTAGCTCAGACTTTTTTTGGCAAAGGCAGTGAATACTAGGTCTTCCATGGTAATAATTTCAAGTTGGACAAGACTGCAGAACTGAAGAATGAAAGTCTGTTTTTTCCTCTCAACTATAAAATAAATATCCTGTGACACAGTAGCATAATAGTGTCTCTCTCAGCAGGGGTCTGAGCTGGAAAGATCCTAACAAGATAAATTTGCAAACCTTTAATACTGCCAGGGAAGAAGAATCTAGTAGAGTGAATGTTACTCATAAGGTATTCTGATGAGGTTCATTTGGTAGTTAAAGCTGAAATAAACAATTTCAGAAAAATCTTTTAGGACGCCTGGAACTGGGGCAGAAAAAGAGAGGGCCTAAACATTTGTATACTGCCCAGCCAGGAAAGCAGATCCACTTCTCTGCATTTTATAAGTTATTACACAAAGATAAGAGACCAATCTGAAAAGCCTTTAGCAACTAGCTATTATCAGAATGGAACAGCCAATGTATCAATTTCAAAGCATGCAGATACATATGGAGTTTGCCACAAGGGTGAAATAATCGCACCCTGGAAGACCAGAGCCTTAGAGGGTCCTGGAAGAAGGGCTGAATACGAGGAAACCAAGCCTGCCTGAAATAAAAGTGAGCAACAGAACTTTTTGAAATCAGACTTTCTGAAGGCACTTCAAAGTTAATGATAAAGGAGACGATCTGACCATAGGTGAGCCAAGACATCCTTTACTTACCAGTCCAGAGGCAGAAGCAAAGAAGTATTTGGACAGACTGCTGGTTAGAAGGGCAAAGAGACTCCATATAGGAAAACCTCAGTGGTGCATCTTTTCCCTCTTCTGACTAATGAAGGGCTGAGTGAGCACTCGTGAAGCACAAAAGACAGTAGTTCTCTAGGGAATATGCCTCCATGGGTTGTGCAACAATACCAGGAAATACTCAGATTGCATTGTCCGTTTACATGCTAGAATCACCTTTAAGGGCAAGTAGCCACTTGTTTTTTAATTTACCAAACTACTGCCATGTTATCTGACTGAATGGAGAGAAATTTCCGGGAGAGTCCTGGAAGGCTAAAAAGGGTAGTAAAATATCTGTTATCTTAGTACACTGATATGGAAGCAAGACTCTGAGATGCAAACCAAAGAAACGAATCCAAGGTCCATAACGTGTTTATTGTTGCAAAACCAGTAGAACAATAAAACAATACAAAACCTCTTAAATACTTGACTAAGGTTGCAATAAGTGCCTCAATTATTCAATTAACTCTATTACATATATACACCCACATATACGTACCAGCAGCATCAAAGAACTTCATACTATCTTACAATTACTCTAAATTATTAAAATTCTAGATTTACCTAAAAACAACATATGCTTAGTGCATAAAACATTAAACATTGTACATTATTACATTATTCATTAAAAACATTAAAAACATTAAAAACATTAAAAAGACTCTGAGATGGCCAGGTTCCTTGGAATATCTGCCTATTGTAATGCTCCCATCCTAGGGGAAGCCATGTCATTGATTACGGTCATCTGAAGTCTGCAGCTGGAAAGAACCCCCTAAAAGAAAGGCTCATAGGCTCTGTCCAGTAGGCCAGGTGTGAGTGACATACCATGCGGATTAGAGCAGGGTAGAAAACCCCAGATCATCCACTAAGACACTCATGTGAAGAGTAGCAGAAGGAACAGTGAAAACTATGCTGATATTACCTCTGTGGGTTTGAAGCAGGAGGACAAGATAACAGGTAGCTGTCTGTTCTGAGGCAAAAACATCAAATACTTAATTTTGAGAGGACAGTCTGACAAAGTTTAACCCTGATTTGAGGGCAAATTAGACTTCATCAAAGTCAATGTTACTCAAAGAACAGAGCAGCCAAAACAGAAACTACACTTGCTCAAAGAAATATTCCCATTAGTGATAAAGCAGCCAGTTGTACAGATAGGGAAAATTACTGTATTGCTGCAGTTTGAGCAGGGTTGCTACTATAAACACAAATTTTAGCACCCTAATGATAATGGTGAGCCCAAATGAAAGGTTCCAAAATTGATAATTGATGCTACACCAGAAGCACAGGCACTTATTTCAGTCCTTGGCAATCTTGATGTGGAGACTAGCTATGTTGTTTACAACTCCAAGATACCCATCATCTCTGAAAAGGCATGGAAGGATAGAATGCACTATGGCCACATCAAAGGACTTTGTGGAAACAAAGATTTTTAATGGGCTTTAGGCCCTTTTTTCTTCATTGTCTTGTGCATAAAAATAATGTGGAATAATATCCTCGCCCTCTCTAGTAGGATGAGACCCTCTTGTACATCTAGTTTAAGAAGTTTTAGTACATCCTTTCTTACGAACAGCTTTTGATGGGGAGGAATGTTAGGCACATATAAAGACAGAATTTGGTGTGTGGTGAAGAAGAATTGCGTACTCCCAATAACTGTCTTCCTATCCCACTAGACTCTGGACATCCTTGCCCATAATCGAGGAATGAAAGGAGAACCCTACCACCACAACTTTCTTCTGTGTGAGATAAAGAACAACCACACACTAGAGCGGAGAGCTGCTGAAATTTAATGTCTTCGCAAGGGCAGGGGAGGGTCAGACAGCGTGTGTGAGATAGTCAGACAATGGGTCAGTACTTCTGTGATAAATCATGATGCTAACAACTCCTTAATGCTTATGGAGATCATGGCCTCTGGTTCATGATCATGCCAGGAGTTGGGTTATTTATTTTGATATTTCTAAATAGGTATAAGGGTTATAATGGATTTTCTCTAGAAGTATTTCAGACATTATAAATGACAAAATGGATTTATGCATTTCAGACCAGAAAACATGTTTATAGCAACTGCAAGCTAGATAAGGCTCATAGTACTGCTTTGTAATGAAACAAAAGAATGTTGTGTGCCTGAGGGAAGCATTTAGAAAGAACTAACAAGTCTCTAGAGTTAGGCCTTGTTTTACTACAACCTTTGTATTGAATACAGCCTTGTTTGTGAATATACAGATGAACTCATGAGAAAGAGCAGAGTATATGAAAATATGCTGGCCAGCAGTCTAAATAATAATTGCATATTTCTACTTCCAATCAAGGATGTGAAATATGATTGGAAAGAATGTTCCCAAATACCTTTAGTGTATGCAGTTCTGCCATGTTTATCTAGACTTGTTAGTCTAGTTTAAATGTGGAGTTAAATCCATTTGGAACAATAAATGTTTTTGCTTGAACTACTTTCAATGTCTTAGTGGTTTTAAGCTCATGATGGACAATAAAATAAGAGGAGGAACCTTCTTAACATTGGCATACTCGGACAGTTTTTTTATAAAGAACTTAGCATAGTTATTTGCCCGTCTTAAAAATGCAGGTAAGGGGAGAGAAAGCAGCTGCAAAAACATGAGATCCCAACTCTTTGAACAAGCCATAATGAATAAACCCTGAAGCATATCGGTGAATGAAGATGAAGGAAGTTAGGGTAGCAGGACATCAGCCCATGAAGAATGGAGCACCACTACAAGAACCAACATTAGTATATCATTATTAGATGCATGTATAAACAAGTCTAAGTTCTCAAATGGGATTTCTCTGAGATGAGAAGTTAAAAAATGGCTTTGTCCTACAGAGCATTAATGACATGCTGTAAGGTCTAGTACAGTAAATGGTAAAATAATCTCTGCTAACGGTAGGAACAATGAGAGAAAAAAATATATGCAAGTAATCCAACTATCATGCAGACAAGAAAAAAGATGCAAACAAGACTGATGAATGCAAATTCTCAGGATACTCAGAAGTGGTCATGTAAAAAACAGTATTCTTTGCCATTACAAACCATTATTGCAAAAAGAAAGCTTTGAAGTCTGACATTTTTTTTGCAGTATGGAGTTTAGCCAAGAAGTGGTTAAGTCAGTAAGCAGTACAGCAAACAGGAGTTCATCACATGGTCTTCGTTATGAGTTGCCAAGAAATAATACATGTTGCGATAATGCCTGGCAATGTATCTCTGAGCCTCTACTCCCAGGTAAAACTGAACTGTAGCTGGACTGCCAAAAAAAAAAAAAAATTCCACTTTTTGAGATGGAGCACGAAACAGAGGTACTGTGCACCACAAATCCTAAAGCTCCAACAGACACAGACTTTGCCAAGATATAAAGAGAAAACTTTCCACTAGTTTTTGGCCATAAATCCTAAAGCTCCAGACAGGAATATTCTGTTGTGAAATGCCAACACATACATTTGTAATACCCAGAAGATGCTACATTTCCAAACAGGAAGAGAGAAGAAAAAAAGGGTTGCTCAGGGTGAGATTGATTTTAACAACCTTTTCTTTTCACAGGTTGTGTGTGCAATTACATTTTAAAGCAGCTTTATTTAGATCTAATATTTCAGCTTAAAAATTCCTTCTAGATTCCTCAGTCATTCACATAGAATGATTTCCAGATATTGGCAGTGTCTCATATGTCTCTGTTATAAATCACCGGCGACTTTTCATGACTGACAGAGACTATTAACTTTAATTCTGATACTTCTACAAAGTTACACTGTGGATCTATGAATCTTTATTTGGTGCTAATGTCTGTTTTGACAAAACTTCAGCCACACAAGAAAAAAATGGACACTGTGGATCTTTATGAATCTTTAATTTAGTGCTAATGTCTGTTTTGACAGAACTTCAGCCACACAAGAAAAAATGGAGAGATGATAAAATCAGCAAGCAAAAGAGTAGTGTTGCTGGATTGGAATTTATCCTCAAGTCTAGGTAAGTACCTTCATAAGGTGGAGACTGTTATTCACAAAATCTCATATATATATATATATATATATATATATATATATATATATATATATAGGGGTGCAGAGATAGCGTTGTCGCCTTACAGCAAGAGGTTCTCCCGTTCGATTCTCGGCTGGAGTGCCTTGTGTGTGAAGTCTACATGTCCTCCCCATGGTCGAGTGGCATTCGAAAGACATGCGTGAATGGGTGTGCCTTCTTTGAAGGCTGGGCATCAAGCTGGCACCGCAGCACCGTGAAAATCTACGGCCAATCATTAGCGGACCGGAGTTCCGCTCTGGCGACCCCTTACTGGGAAAAGCCGAAGGAACAACAACACATATGCTCTGTATTTTATATAACATATCATGGTCAGAAGTAGACTAAAAAATAAAAAAAGATAGCTAGGTAACAAGACACAGGATAAGGTGCTCAATCCTGGTAGGTGCACTGGTGCCAGGACTGGAAAAATTGACCATGTAGAATCCTCAAGATATAGAAACATTCCTACAATGGGGCTAGACCAAGTCCATGGGGAGGATGCCCCCCCATTGTTGTAAAAAGGAATAGTAGTCCACAAAAAACCGATAGGCCAAAAAACAGTCAAAGATGATAGAGTGGACTGAGAATAAGAAAGAAATTATATATTGTTACTATTATGCAAGAAGCCCAGAATTTCCAGATAGAAGATATACAATAAGATTAAGAGAGGAATTAGAGGAAAGAAAAATACTTGCACAAGAAGAACTGCCAGAAGCTTCAAATAAAAATTGTGTTCATTAATACAACAGATTTATGAAAAACATTATATAGACCAAGAAACCTTAGACTGTTTAGAAAAAGAAGCAATTGAGGAAGTGCAAAAATGTAAAGGACAAAAATCGAGATTTTTGGAAGATATAAGAAAGAAATATGGACATGGGGAGGAGAAAGAGCAGATATTGTGCAATATTTATTGCAAGGAGAAAGCCAAATTAATCAATGCAAAAAAGCTGCCCCAAAGATATTCAAAGAGCAATACAGGCAAAGGCATCCAAATATGGAAAATTTACAATACAAAAAAGGGTCTATATTAATTATAGAAGTTTCAAAACTTTGAATCGGATATGTCGACACCATATAATTGAAGTCCTGAAACAATGAAAATGTAATAAAACAACAACCTACAATAACAAGCCATTTAAATGCTCTACATGGGGGGCTGTGCCCCCCCACTACTTAAATATGCCAAGTCCAAGATTGCACTACAGTGCAGAAAAGGGAACTCAAAAGATAGATGGCTAAAAGTAATGCACAGTATCAGAACAAATCAGGGTCTATCATGCACTATCGCAAATAAACTAAAAATATCAGCACAGGCAGAAAAACTTGAAGAAATGGAGATAAATATAAAGTAGAAAATAAGCAATTTACTGATGACAAAAAAGTTTTATAAAGAATTGGGAAACAAGGTAAAAGGAATTGAATCACTAAAAAAAAAAAAAAAAAAAAAGAAGAAATACATACATTTTGGAGAAATATCTATGAAAACCCTGGAACATAAAGATACTAAATGGATAGAAAAAGTAAAAGAAATAAGTTCAAATGTACAGGATATGGAATAGAATTAAGTAACTGTCACAGAGATTGAAACAAAGTTCAGAAAAGCAAGCTCATAATATGGAAAACCCCAGGCCAAGATGCAGTACCCAACTTCAAGCTAAAAGTATTAGCATCTTTACATGAAGATTTAGCCATGAGTAAGAGGACCTATTTATATGCACACCTCGAACAGACACTACCCTGGTTAACAGGAAAAATACTCCTACTTAAGAGCAAACCTGCAAGCTATCCTAAAAACTATAGGCCAATAACTCGCCTTCTGGCAACATATAAACTATAGACTGGAATTGATTCCGATAGAGTTTATAGTCACTTAGAAGAAAATGCAATCATGGCAATAGAACAAAAGGGTAACCAAAGAAAATCATATGGAACAAAATCATTTGCTGTTAAAGTCATAACAGATAACTGTAAAATGGGGAAGAATCTAAGTATGGCATGGACAGACTACAAAAAGCATGACAGTATCCCACATTCATGGATAAAAAGTGTGCTTAAATATGTATAAGATACACCCTACACTGATCGATTACATTACAGCGACCATGAAACAGTGGCAAACCACTTTGCTGTTAAGCCATAATAAAGGACAAATTATTATTCCAGGGACAAAAATTCAAAGGGGGATATTCACTGCTGCTCTTTTGTCTTTCCCTTAACCCATTAAGCTAACAGATTAGTTCATGGCTACAATTTTGCACCCAAAAAAACAAAAGTGTAAAGACTTTACTTTTTGTGTACGATTTAAAATTGTCTAGTTCATCAGATGAGGAAATAAAGGCACGACTGCAAGTGGGCAAAACTTTTTCAGATGATATAAGAATGTCAGTTGGTCTTAATATGTGCAAAAGCAACCTTTATGCAGGAAAGTTGCAGCACCAAGAAAAACATCAATTTGGGACAGGAAGACCTTCAGCAAGAGGGAGTGTATACATATTTGAGAACTGATGAAGGATCAACAATTAAACATGAACAAATGTGAATAAAACTTAGTAAGGAATATCTAATCAGACTAAAATTATACTGAAAACAGCATTAGCACCTAAAAACAATGTTCAAGCTATAAACCAATTTGCTCTTCCTGTCCTAACTTACAGTTTTGGAGTGACTGATTGGCCCCAAATGTTGATGGATTGGTTGGAAAGGAAAACCAAGAAGGATGATTCAAGCTCATTAAATTATTTATAAAAATCAGTGTATGCCAAGACTATATATTCATAGGTGTGTGTGCAAGGCTAATGGCCTTGGAGCCTTTACAAGCCTAGCCCATAGGATTACCCTGGCATCGTGCCATCCGACCTTCGTTCCCAGTCCTTCTGTCAAGTAGAGCCACTGGCATGATCTCCGGGGTGAATTTTCTATTTCCCATCCACTCCTCAAGATTTCTCTTGAAGAGGTCCAGTGAGGTGCTCTGTCTGACATGTATGGGAAGTCTATTCCATAGTATTGGCAGTCTCTGGGTTATGAACCTGTCCCTCCAGCACATTCTGTTGATTGTGGTAATGAGGTTGAGGTCGCTGGAGTGTGTGGTGCGGAGGGATTGGGATTTCTTTAGATGTAGCCTTTCTAACAGAGCTGGGTCCAGACATGGCTTTGTAAGTCAAGCAGAGATCGCCTCTAAGTAGGCGATATGAAACGGAGAATAGTTGGAGTTTGTCAAGTCTGTCCATATAGGACAAGTGTTTAAGGTCTAGAGTCCTCTTTGTGAGGTACTTTTGAGACCTCTCCAGCTGTTGCAGGTGTCTAGTGAGGTACAGGACAAATGGGGCATTGTACTCTATGATTGGCCTAATGAGGAAGAGTAGAGGGAGACAATGACCTCTTTCTTCCTGGATGCAAAACCGTTGGTAATGAGATGTGCCACATAGGACTTTCAGACCACAGTGGCAATGTGGTGGTTGAAAGAGAGGTTGCTGTCAACCTGTGTTCCCAGATCTCTTAAAACACCTTCTGTGTTCAGTGGACTACCATCGATGTGGTAAATTCATGGGAATCGGGTTTTTCCCAAAGGGGATGAAAACACATTTTTTTGATATTGAGCTTAAGGCCATGGTTCTGACACCAGTTGTTGGTCTCAGTGAGGCCTTCCTGTAGGATGTCAACAGTTCTTGGGGAGTTCATAATAGCTCCCAAATTGCAATCATCTGTGAACTTCAGGCATAGTCCCTTCGTGCTGGCCTGGACTTCAGAGAAGTATATACCAAACAGGAGAAAACCCAGGACTGAACCCTGTGGGACTCCACTCGTGACTGGTTGGCAGTCTGACTTGGAGTCAGTTACTTCCACACTGTGGGTTCTATCTGTGAGCCAGTTTGCAACCCACCTAGTGATAAATAGGGGTGGATGCCTAGCTTACTGAGTTTTTCTATGATTCCTGATTGGGGAATGGTATCAAAGGCCTTGGCCAGATCAAGGTAGGCTGTGTGAACCACCTTGCCTTCATCCACAGCTCTGGTGACGGACTCAAAGTCGACCAAGTTGAGCAGGCATGATCTACCCTTCATATAACCAAACTGTGTGGGATCCAGAGTTTGGAGATCCCCTATATCCTGGTTTATTAGGTCCATGATGATGCATTCCATAGCTTTGGATATCAGACTTGTTAGGCTAATGGGGTGCTAGTTCCCAGGGTCTGTAGTTACTCCTCCTTTGTGGAGAGGGATGACTGTATCAGTGTGCCATTCAGTAGTGACAAAGCCTGAGGTGAGGCCGTGATTGAACAGGGCACACAGGTGAATTGCCAGTTCACTCTGTAGTCTATGTAGAACACAGCCAGGCAATATTGTCAGGTCCCATAGAAGCTGTATTCCTGGCCTTGGACAGTGCTGTTTTAACCTGTGCAGCAGTAATGCTGGGTGTCTGGCAATCTACTGTTAATGTGATGGGTCCTTTTGGTAGGGGGGAGAGAGGGGCAAAGTTGGCACTGAATCTGTCAGCCAGTATATTGGCAATATCTGTTGGCTCGGTATAGGAGATACCATTGTGCAGTAGTACAGAGCAAATCTGGGTATTGCCATGGAGATTCTTTACATAACTATAGAAGGCCTTGCGATTGTCTTTGCTATCTGCTGCAATTCTGTTTTCATAGTTAGCTTTAGAGGATTCGATGAGGGATCTCAAATTTTGAGGCTGATAAGGGAGTTTTTCCAGTCTTGGGACTTCACCTTATTCTGCATCAGTTTCCTCCTCCTGTTGTAGAGTTTGTTTATGGCAGGGGACCACCAGATTGGCTTTCTATTTTTGGAGGAGAGCATCTTGGTTCTATTGGGTATGGCGAGATCCATGCATTTGTGTACGTGTTCGTACAGTGCACTGGTGTATGATGATTCGGCAGTCATGCAAATATTCTCCATTTGCTTGTGTGCCGTGAAGTTTGCTACTCCTTGTTTTAGGAGCCCAAAGTTAATTTTGGAGAAGTTTTTCATGGTGGTTACCTTTGCGGTGGGTGGGAGGGATGTGGATTTCCAAGGTGATTTGTTTGTGGTCGAATCTAACCAGGGAGGAGTTAACTATTGGTGTAGAGCAACAGTTGCCCATCTTAGTAATGATCAGGTCAAGGATGTTGCTACCTCTAGTGGGGGGTAAGAGCAAGCTGGTCCAGGGCATTGGAATTAATGAATTTCGGGAAACGTTGGGCAAGTGTATTGGTACAGGAGTAGTTTTCCCAGTTAATTGAGAGGTAGTTGAAATCGCCCAGTATTAGAGTGTTAGGTTGGACCCTAATATTCTTCAGGGTGCTTAGGAAAATGGAATGCGAGTCTTGGGACATAGTTTGGGACCTATAGCAGGCTACGACCTGAATCACTGTCTTACCCAATGTTAGCTGCACACGAGGCATCTCTGATGCATTACGTTAGGCTACCAGTCTGGAGGTGTGTGCATCCTTTATCAATATGGAAACACCACCACCTTTGGTCCAACATCTGGGGCCGAAAGGTGTGGAATGAGTTATAGCCTGGTAGTGCAGGGGAGCTTTCTGCTGCCTTGAACCAAGTGTCTGTTACAGCACAAATGTCTATGTTCTCCATTTTAAGAAGTGCTTCGAGCGAGTGTATTTTGAAAATTAGGCTTCTAGCTTTGAGCAGCATGACCCTCAGATTGCATTTGTAGCCATTACGGTGGTAATTTGGTCTTTTGAACACTGCCTACAAAAGGCACTATGGGGGTGGCAAGAGCCTTGGCCAGTATCCGGAAGCCCAGGGATGACAGATGCAGGCCATCTGACAAAGCATCAAGGTCTGTTAATCACGTCATCCCAGGCAGACAGATAATAAAATGACACCAGAAACCTAACCAATTGTTAAAAATCAATAATTTTCTGCTCGTACTGTGGTAACATTCTGGGTGATGGTAGGATGCTGCTCAGGGCTAGGGTCATACCCGCCTGCGCTACATAATCTGAGAGCTCCTCCATGTCTCTTTTCATGTAGTCCAGGGAGGTATGTCTCGGGTCATTCACACTCACATGTATAATGACAGAGCCATATCTTTACTTGTTGTTGAGGGACCTGAGTACATGCATTGTGTGGCGGATCCTGGCACCAGACTGTTACTTTCTCCTTATTCAACCTAGTGAGTGGGACATCAGTGTGCCTCACTATCGAGTCACCTATGACTAGCGTGATAGGCATGTGGTTTTGCCTTGGGGGCTTTGGTTGAGTGGCACACTGTTTAGAGAGTTGTGTCTCATGATTAGTGTTGTGTTCTGGTGGTAGAGTGCATTTCTGTCTTGGAGGTCTCGGTTTGGATAGATTTTTATTGAGAGCCTCCACAAAGGTGTGTGCGTGGTTTGTGTTTTTATGTGAAGGCAGTGCTGGCATGTGTTCTGGAGGGCTATATGTTCCATGTGGTGTGGTGCAAATGTTGACATTCTCCTCTTGACCAGCTATTCCGGTCTTAGCTGGAGTGTGCCTGGCTTCCACTTCGGCTATAGAAGTGCATCTCTCACAAGTCTGCGTGTTTGGAGGTAAGAGGAGAGGGTTGTCTGTGTACATGAGGCAGTTGCTAAATTGCCTCAGGATGCCCAAGTTCACCAGGTTAATAGGAGAAAGCACAGGGAACTGACCTTTAGACATGCCTGGAGGGGTGGGCATTAATAAGTACTGGAGCAGTTTCCTTATAGAACGTTTAGTGCTGGAAGCTCTTCTGTGTGCTACAATAATTGCTACAAGAAGTCTAGTAAAGTGCTAGACTAATAAGCTAGTAAAAGTGCAGTAGAGGAGAGAACTAGCAGATCTAAGGGAAAAGTTGAAGAGCAGACCCGCTCAGAAGCTTAAAACAGTCCTGGATACAGCAAATCTGTATCTGGACCAGACTAGTTATAGGAAAGGTGGTAAACAAGCGCAAATGCAGGATTTTAAACCAGATAGTTGAATTAGATGGGGAAAAAAACTGCACAAACTGCTATTGAACTACAATTTCTGGGCCAGAAACCCCTCTTGTGGTTGTTAGGCTACCTAGTTTGTTCCTAATTCCTTGTTCTAAAGATGGTATGGGCCTCCTTGAAATTGACTGCATGCATAGATATGTAATTCTAGAACTGCATACATATCTGCTGAGATCACAAGATTTTTTTGGTAAAATTTAATTTCAGACTGCATTTGTTAAGAAAATAATCAGCAAGTGGGTTATATGTTCTACCCTGACATTTTATAGTGTAACACCCTAGTTACATAGAGTGATTTATGAGCTTCAAAATAGCAGAATATTAAATTATGCCACTTAGTATGGTCACAGACCAGATTGTTCAAAATAGCATTATTGCCAAAGGGGAATCAAATGTACAATTGTGAATTCTTTGGCAAAAGTTGTTTTGACTGAATTCACACTCTGCTGTCCAGGTAAACTGTTGCATCAACAGTAGATTTAATAAATCAGCATTCCAATAGAGGCAACTTTGTTCATACTAAAGCACAGGAGGTACTTCTCTGACTATAAAGTGGAGTGAAAAGCAATCATGGTTTAATACACAATGCAGACAAAAGGCTAAAGTTAGCACCAATCTAAATTCTAGCCACAGATTAAATGTGAAAAAAACAAAAGGTTGTAATAGGAAAACAATTCTGTTATTTATTAGCTAGAGTTAAAATCTAAGCAGGTAAACAAGAATATACTATAATGTGTCCAAATGTTTAAAATTCAAAAGTTTTTATGTACTTGCAGTGAAAACCAAGTGAAACATTCAAGTTATATACATCAGACACAGAGGCGGGCTCGTGCCATCGGACTGCAGCCCCCTCAAGAAAAAAGGAAAAAAGTACTTTTTTTATTTTTACTGTCCCTGTCTGTCTTTAGCGAGTATTTTTTCTTTCATTTCTATCAGCCGGCTGCTTTACGCCGACTGATGAGCATGCGCACTTTCGAATTTCGGGTTGCAGCGGCTTTAAAAAAAAAATTTTTTTCTTTCTAGTTGGAGATCCACTCCAGCACTGCAGTCCGGATAGCCAATTAACACATCAGGGTGATGCCCAGCAGTCTATGCGGTTTGGAACCGCATAGAATTGGAAGGGGTTCGGACTGCCACATCCGCAGGCACGTACATGACGTGGATGGGCTAAATGGCTGCTGATTGGTTGTCGTTCTCTTCCCGGGCTTTATGGGCTGGGAAAAGAGCGAGAATCAAACAGTTGCAGCCAGTTTCGGTTGTGGACTTGACTTGGTGGATGTATTATTGCTTGGCAGCCTTATTTTGTTCTCTGGACGTGACACAGCAGTGGAAAAAGTAGTACAGAGTTTCTTCTTGGTGGTAAGTATGTGTAACAGTATTTTTACATAAATAAATGTATAAAATAGTTTATGTAATGGATGTAGTGAAGAGACTTGGTGTGAATGATTTTGTTTTGCTTGTACACAGCTGGAGGAAGACATACATTTTAATACACCTCTAGGTGGTGTAAAAAGGGTAAAATTAACCTGAGATTGTAATAATTAGGTTGTAGATGAGGGGAGGAATAAAGAAAGTAAGTGTAGAAAAAAGAACGGAAGCGCTAAAGGTGGTTTAAGTGAGGGTGTTACTGCTGTGGATTTGCCCCCATCCAGGCTGTGGTGTAGTGAGGATAAGAATGTTTCACAGAAGGAAAACATGGGTTAGAAGAAACATGTTTTGGCGACTGGAGATTCTTTGTTTAAAGGAATCTATATTATTTTGCATTGTAAAAAATGCATTAAAGGGAGCGAGATGTACGGTATTCTGGTACCATCAAGAAGACTTGAAGTGAAATAAGTATCATATAGTAGACATGTCCTTTGGGGTTAATGATGCAATTAAGATTAATGAACTGTATTTTTGCTTTTTTTTTTTTCAAAATGATTAAACTAAGCTAAAAGAAAGGTTTTGAGTTGGTTTTATGTGATGCTGTGATTTCTTTTTGTTTTAGTGGTGTTTATTCAAGGTGGCAGGAACTTTTAATAATAATAAGAGGAACAGATCTTTTAATGGTATTCAATTTATTTATTTGTTGGAAGAGATGTCCAAGGATAAGAGTTTGTTTGGATATGATGGAAGACATTTCAGTTATACTAGTAGTAGATATTTGTTATAGATTATGCTTTTATTGGCCAGGGTGTATTAAGGGATACTACTGAAAATGCCATGGATGGCGGTGTGAAATTTTGCTGTGTAATGCACGAAGCATTAATAAGCTGCAGCAGTTAGAGGCTACTGTCCTGGGGTGGTTATCATGTGGTAATGGTTACTGAAACTTGGTTTTCTTTAAACGATTCCCCTATGAGCTTACCTGGTTAGAAATCTTATCATAAGATGAAAAAAGTTGGTATGGGTGGTGATGTATCTTGTTTTGTGTTAGGGGGTATTGTGTCTGTTTTAGAAATTCTTTGACCATGAAATTATTTTGGTGAAACTTCGTTGGAAGCAAAATTAGTTCAAGATTGGTCTTTTTTATAGACCTCCTTGTGAGGACAAGATGAGCTGGTTGATTTTACTATGGCGTGTTTGTGTTGTGTGTGTCATCACGTACATATGTCTGAATTCTTATTTTAGTTCATGTGGGCATAGAATATAATAAATGGAATTGAGAATGATAAATTACAGTCCTCAGGACTTGTCATTATTGCAATGCAGCAGAAACACACTGCAGTAGACTATTCCTTTTTCAGTTTGCAGGAAATGATTTATGTGCATGTCTTTGGAAAAAGCAGGGCAACACAAATAAGGGCAAGGCTTGAAGATGAGACAGATTTAAAGGAACTTACTGAAAGAGGTTAAATATTATGCACTGGTGGTAGAACTGTTAGGTAGAGTTGTTAAGGAATGCTCACCTAAGAATGATAATCGCAATGTCACATTCCAACACTATAAACTCTAATAATGTGCAGGCAGCGATCTACAAAAAAAGATGAGTTATGTGCCGTTACCGATACCTTAAAAATGAAGCTGCAGTAAAGAAATGATATTGCTTCCCTTACTGTACTACATAAATACTAATGATGCTTAAGATGGGGAAGATATTTGGCTGATATGCTTTTTTTTTTACTCATTTTCTAAATCTGTCTTTGGATCATACACAGTAACTTCTCCACATGAAGTAAAATGCATGTACAAACTATTGTAACTGTACTGTTATGAGAAAAGAATTGATATAGCCAGAGCACTTCAGATGCACTTTAAAGGTCAAAGCATGCATTTTAAAGAAATGAAAGCAAGTCAGTCCTTTCCCTGTGCTCCTGTCCTTTTTGTGAGCATTCCTGCATGAAATTTAAATTCATACAGGAAATAAGTGGAAGAATGGCTCTAATTCATAAGCACTTTTTTCTTAATGATGAACTCAAGACTTATCTTTTATTCTGCTGCAAATATTAGTGGCTACATAGCACTTTAGTGGTGTATCTGTAACTGTGTGATTAGCAAAGCAATATTGCAGGTTTTCCGACTGCCAGACTTAAAGTAACATAGGTTCATAGGTGTATACTAGCTAACTACCACTAGAGCCCATATAAGTCTAGCCCTGTGACACAAGTGTGACCCACAAATTGGATTTATATAGGGGTGATTTACTGACCACCTCTGTCCAACCTACACTTATACTGCTGTCACCTGATAACAGATGTAGAAATTGACAATTTCTTTTCTAATGGAATAATACATTTTTAATATTCAGTAATTACTTTGAAATATCATGACTGATGAAATTCTGAAGAGCAATAGTACAAGAAACAAGTAGAAAATATTAATTTCTATACAGAAATCTGCAAAACCAATTGCCTCAGTTTGCTAAATGGAGATGAGTACAGAAAAATAACTATTCTGGATTTATCTTGTCTGTTAGTTATTGTTAAAAGCTGAGATAAGTTTGTAGTTGCATGTATAGATGGTGAACAAATTCATGTTCAAATATGGCAGAAGCTCTCTACAGGCTTGTAACCATTGAGTCTAGAATAGCATTAATACAGCTCCCTATGAAAAGAGCAGGATCTGGTAGTGAAAGCCGTAATACTTTACAAAATAAACCATGATTGAAACAGAAAAATTCTGAAATTGTTATGTCTTGGAATTGTGACATACTTGTTGCACCCCACTCCCCATTGTAGTGGCTCTGGATGTGTCCAAGGAAGGCAAAGAGCAGTTATGCAGTTTAAGTGTGCAGAGTATTCCCCTATCCAAGGTAGACCACAAATACGACCGTGGCTTTTCATCGGTCCTTGATTTTGCAGAATGTTCTGGTTTTGTCATATTTTTATACTGTTGATTTATTATTCAGGAAATGCATGCTGTCACATGCCCTGTTGCTCTAGCAGTGATTTAATGACCATCAGGTAAGCTTGTTGGAGATTGTAAGATGCAAGTAAGCTTTAATAAGCATAGTGTTAAAGAATTACCAGCATTGAAAGCCTTTTCGTAGCTGCCATGCAGAGAATATTTACATAACTAGATCATGTATAAGCCTTGGGTATTGAAATGCATATGACAGTATTTTCAGAAGTTCATTACATTTGTTGGAGACTTCCAGTGATCTCCTGAGGGCTTTGCCCGTAAACTAAACAGAATGCCATCATCTGTGGTCCATAACCTGTACAGTAATCCTTTAAGCAATGTATCTTGAGCTTGTTTGCTTTTCATTTTTTACTTTGATCATGTTTTCCCCATGAAACAAGTAGATAGTTGTCAGGCAGCAGGTCTTTGTTTGGATAAACATTTTTACAAGTGGGGGCATCACAGAGATTGCTACTTTCAGCATGTTACTTGGTACTTTAATAAAGCTGAATATAAATTATAATGCAGTGCAAGGAGAAGCAGTTTGAGTTGAGTGCCGCATGTTTTTCTTATACTTGATTTTGACTGGCAGATTTTGACTGGCATTCCAGTAATGTATTTAAAAAGTAATTTATTTTTTCATGCCTCACAACCTTTTTGTTTCCATCTAGATATTAAGTAAGCTGTCAAGCAGCCAATGCATTGAAATATTTTTATTCTTTTACACTTCATTTGTCTTGATTGGACTCTCATGAGGGTTTGGCACGCAGGGCAGCATATTTAATTAAAATTTAGTTTTTGTGGTTTTGAGCATAGCTCTGCCCCTTTCTAGTTGTCCACACCCCTTCCCATTGACCCCACCCATTCGGCCATCTCCTGCAGCCCCCCTTTGATTTGAAGTCACCAGCTGCCACTGATCAGACAACTGATTTATGGTTAGATTCTAAGCTAACCAGCGACTGCTATTCTGGCATAAGAGAGAAGGTGTTTGGTAGTGCATAGCAACTTTCAGTAAAAAGTAGTTATTCTGTGTCGGGTAATAACAGACTGTTTTCATGTTTATTCCATGCTTTATGAAAAGAAAAACAATTGACACGAATTTTGCACAAGGATTTCAACATTAGTTAAAAAAAATAATTTGGGTAGAGTGTGGTAACCAACAAGAACTGGTAATTGCATCAAACAAATGGTAACTACCATATTGTAACTGTGTAAAGATAGTTTTTAAATATGCATGTGTGAATTTTCACAAGTCATTTTCTTGACTTTACAGGGAGCCAGTTAACATTCTGAAGGCAGTTTTCACGTTCAGATTTTTGCTGAGTTTGTTAATGTGTTATTATAGTGTAACCTAGATGCAAATGGTTAACAAAATAATGGAAAATGCATGAAAATCACAAGTAGGACTACTTACAAAGGTAAATGCGATGCAGCCAACATGAATATTTTTCTGTATGTGCATTAGAGGAATAATTACCTAGAAGTATGAGGTTCTTTTAGTGGGTGCAGTTTTATTTTATAGTCACACTAATAAAGGGATTAGTTTATTAAAAGAGATTTGATTGCTTTCTTTTATTGAAGAAAAGGGTATAATCAATAAGTCTGGAAGTTGGCACAGAGGATTAAGTTGATGAGCAGCAGTTTCTCTGGTACAGGGTTTGATTCCTTCAGTTCTCATTTGCCTACTGTGTGACCTTGAGCAAGTCAGTTAATCAGACATTGTTTTCAGATCGTTTGTGTCCAGTGAACCTACCTGGTCAACAAATGGGTGTCATTAGGGCATAACAAAATTTTGTTAAAATAACTATTTCCTATTAACAGAACTCTAAGTTTACATTTACCAGTCAGTTTTCACAATATGCACAAGTGTATAGGATTTCCATGATATGTACAGTATGCTTATATGTTTAACAAGGGCACGTGACCAAACAGCTTCATAGCTGACAGTACTCGGATGCCAGTTTGGAAGGCAAAAAGACATGTTGATTGTAACATGGTGCTTAATATGTGTTATAACTATCTCAAGAAGCAATCAGTAAAGGTTACTTAATCAAATTAAGAGTATATTGTAGATCAGACTTTGAGGGGTAAAATATTATAGACTATAATAAAAAGATACAGGATGTTGCAGATTCTGTTTAAAAAACAGGATACAAGGGCATGATTTTAATAAATGGGAGGATGAAAAGAGGGAAATGTATAATGCAGATTGGCTTGTGAGTGTGAACAAATGATGGATGAACGCAAAATGGGTGTAATATGCATATGGATCCATGTCTGTTAAATCCAGACCTTTGTACATGAAATCACAAAGACTTATTTTGAGTAAAAAAGCGCGGGGGGGGTGTACGAGATAAAATATCGCACAATTTCAAGTAGTGAAATGTATGAGATAAAATATCGCACAATTTCAAGTAGTGAAATGTGATTCATAGATCACTTGGGTACACATGAACAGTTGTAAATATTCTACATGCCAAAGGAGCTAAAGGCTCACTATGGCATAGATAACCAGCCTGTTTCCAAGTACAATATATCAGAGTTGTGTAATACTTTGTATTAACTTAGGATGATCCTGCTTGTGTAATTACTTTGTATTAATTCATATTAATTTTTGATGATTTTGTTTTATATGTCTGTACATGGAGCTTTTCTCCCTGGTCATCCATTGAAAAAGGGCTCATCTTGGGCCAAGGGACTCTCCCAGTTAAACTGCAAATAAAAAAAAAAAAATAAAATAATAAATAAATAAATAAATAAAAGGTGGGGAATTAAATGTTTAAAGAGCTCTTAGTTGTATGTAATGTTTATGATTCTAATCTTGCTATGGAGTAGGACATATGGTGTAGGACATTAAAAAAATAGTCCAAGATAGGTACTAGGAAATTGATAATGGAATATATATGCATATGAATGCATGGAGTGAGTGCTACCATTCAAACCCTCCAGCCAGTAGTATGTTTCTAACCTAGTGTCCGTTTTTCTTGTACCTCACTTCAGTCTACAGTTATTTCTAAGCATGAATCTGACGATAAAATTATCAGCTCGTTATCTGAAGTAGTGTAGACTCAGATCTCGCATACTCACTTTAAGTACATAAATGTTTGATTTATTGCTAAAGGATAAATCAATGAGGAAAATGTTAGACGTATATTGAAATATCAAAAATATAAATGTCAGAATGGATTTTCTCTTGTAGAATTACTTCAGACATTACAACTGAAAAAAAACAAAAAAAAACAAAAGGATGTCTGCATTTCAGACCAGAAACCCATTTATAGCAACTATGCTACAAGCTAGATAAGGTTCATAGTACTGCTTTGTTACGAGACAAAGGAATGTTGAATGCCTGAGTGAAGAATTTAGAAACATAACTAATATCTTTCTACAGTTTGGCCTGGTTTTGCTAGAAGTTTTGTATTGAATACAGCCTCGATTGCAACTATACAAATGAAGTAAGAGAAAGTGCAGAGTATGCGAAAAAGTATGATTGCATTTTACTATCAAGGATGTTAACTATGATTGAAATGAATATTCTGGAATACCTTTGTTCATGTATTTAGTATCCATAGTTCTGCCATGGTGTTGGTGTTGATCTAGGCTTATTGTTAGTCTGGTTTAATCATGCTACTAATCTATTCAGAACAGAAGTTTTTGCTTGAACTGCTTTTAATGTCTTAGGCATTTTATACTAATAACAGACAGCAAACAAAGGTGAGGAACCTTCTTAATAGGTGCTTTGAGCTAACTTTCTATAGCCAGTGTCCTCCTACTAGTTAGCGTACTCCTGTTGTGGCTGTAGGCCATGCCAGAACTACATCTAAAACTGATGCCGTTACCGTCTCTAGAATAAACACTGGTGAAGGTGAACATAAACTACAGCTGTCATTAGGGTGCATCCAATTTCCTTTATGTCATTAAGAGGCTTACTTGCTTTTAGGTAGTAGTTTCAAAAAGTCACATTTAAGTCCTCTGTGAGCTACATCACCTACAGTTAGCAGTGCCAGCAAATAGCAATTCAAGATCTAGTTGCCTTAGTAACTCCTGCAAGATGAGACCGGAAGATGCACCTCCTCGATTTTCTTTTTTTCTCCTAGAGAACTCTCTTTTTTCTCAGCATGCTTTAATGTATCTACTATACCCTACACCCTTCAAAAATACAGCATGGACTGGAGGTAGTTAAATGCCTGGAAAGATACGGTGTTGAACACAAATACAAGCTTCCCAAATCCAGAGGCCTAGATTACTTGTGTGAAAATGGAATGGCAGGGCTTTGTGAAGAAAGAGCCCTGCACAGGGCTGACATTAATGCAGAATCATCCTGCTTGAGTGTGCCAACCCAAACCATTTACTTTCTCAAGTTAAAAATCTGGTCTACTTTCTCTGAAACAGGTTATACTGAGTCTGGTTCTCCCATATGATCCTTGCAGTGTTCTGCAGGAAGACCACCAGACAAGTGAACCTCCAGGAGAACTTGGGTGAGAAAGCACCTTATGGAGTCTCTCCTAGGGTTGTATGTAATTTAAGTAAGTCATCCATACCGTATTGCATTAATTGCTGGAATTCCTAAAGTTAAGGGTCACTAGGTGAGGAGGAAGAGAATGTACAGTTGTGTACACTTACCATAAATGTAGATGTTAGAGAGTGTCTTCACTGTTGCAGTCATGACTGTAGGGAGGGTTCTCCCCTGCCGGCAGGCAGTCCTCGGTCGGCCAGAATCCCAAAGTCTGGGTCCGGCGTCGGCTGTTCAACCATGCTCCCTGATGTCAGAGCGCCAGGAGTACAAAGCTGACAGCGGACGCCATGTTCTCCAGTTTTTCTTGCCCCAGATGTCAGGAGTCCCAAAATGAGTAAGGTTCCATATCCTTTGCAAATACACCTCAGAATAATGGTGAAAAAAAGGAACCACACAAAAGTAAAAATAAGAGGGGACAGGAGGGCAGGAAACCCAGACTGCAACAGTGAAGACACTCTAACATCTACATTTACGGTAAGTGTACACAACTGTACTATGTTCATCGTGTTTCACTGTTGCAGTCATGACTGTAGGGTAGAATCCCAAAGCAGAACGAAAGGGAGGTGGTCATAAAGTAGAAGGGGCGGCTAAAAGGCCCTGCAAGACTGCAGAAGCAAAGCCTGCCCTAGACTCAGAGTAGATAGGTAGATTGTAGTGCTTTGAAAAAGTATGCACTGAACTCCAAGTTGCAGCTTCCAAAATGTCTTTGGTAGGAACTCCTCTGAGGAAGGCAGCTGCTGAAGTGGCAGCAGCTCTGGTGGAATGAGTCCATATACTCCCTGGGATTTGCTTTCCATGGTGTGAATAACAAAATCTGATTCCATGAGCAATCCATTTAGAAATGGTCTGTTTTTAAACTGCTTTACCTTGGGAACTTGAAGCATAAGAAAAACAATTGCTCTGATTTTCTGATGTCCTTGGTTCTGTCCAGGTAAAAATGTAGTTGTCTGTGTACATCCAAGGAATGCAAGATCCTTTCCCCTTTATTTTGAGGAGTGGGGAAAAAAGTTGGCAAGTGGATAGTTTGATTTAAAGCCACTTTGGAAACCACCTTAGGCATGAATGTAGGATTAGTCCTCAAAGACACCCTGTCTTGATGAAAAATAATATAAGGTTCCACAGCCATAAGAGCTTGCAACTCTGAAATTCTCCTGGCAGAGGTCAGAGCTAACAGGATGGCTGTTTTCCAAGATAAAAACTTGATGTCAGAAGAGGCAGCAGGCTCAAAAGGAGGCAAAGTGAGCTTTTCCAAAACATAGTTAAGATCCCAAGCAGGAATGGGAGGAGATCTAGGAGGTCTTAAGTTCTTAGCTCCTCTGAGAAATTGTCTCATGAGCTGGTGGGAAAAGATTGGAGGGTCAGTATTATAATGAGCGGAAATAGCAGAGGCATGAAAATTAATGGAAGAGAAAGAGAGACCCCTTATGTAAGAGATCTGTCAGGTAAAGTAAAATCAAAGGAATGTTAGAAAGAAGAGGATCAGAATCCTGAGCCTGCATCCAGGAACAAAATCTTTTCCATTTTCCTGCATAAGATTTTCTAGCGCTAGGATGTCTGGCTTCTAAAATGACATCCATAACCGGCTTGGGTAGGAGAGAAGGAATCAAAGACCCTGGATTAACCAGGCTGAGAGTTATGACATGGGAGTGTAGAACCTGACCCTGATGTTGGGACAGAAGGTTCGGAGTCCGTGGTAAAACCCAAGGGGGCTCCAGACATAGGTTTTTCAGAGTAGGGTACCAAAACTGTCAAGGTCAATTTGGGGCCAGCAAGATCATCTTGGGCTTGTCCTGTTTGATCTTTAGTAATACCCGTGGAAGAAGAGGGAGAGGCATATCCCGAGAGGTTTCTCCAACTGAATGATAGTGCATCCACTTTCCAAGCTTGTTCGTGGAAAGTCCTGGTGCAAAAATTCTGTAGTTGATGATTGAGATGGGATGCAAAGAGGTCTATGTGAGGACATCCCCAGACTGCCGTTATCATCCTGAATATTTCGGTGTCCAGCATCCACTCGTGTGGATCCGAAAGTTTTCTGCTCAGACTGTCTTCCAGGAAGTTTTGCTTCCCTGGTAGAAACTGAGCTTGAAGGTCCAGATTGCAAGCTAGAGCTGTGTTCCATAGATCCATGGCTAGTCTGCAAAGGGGGTAGGAATGAGATCCCCCTTGCTGGTTTATGTACCACATAACTGTGGTGTTGTCTGTCTGTATCAGTAGTTGTCCTGGTTGTAGAAGATTCCTGAAGGCTAACATTTCCTTTAAATTGATATGCAGGTGCTTCTGATCCTTTGTCCAAAGGCCCTGCAGACAGTTGCCCTGAAAATGGGCTCCCCATGCATAATCCGAGGCGTCCGCGGTTAGTATCTGAGTGGCAGAAGGCAGAAAGAAGGGTTTTCCTTTGTTTAGAGTACATGCCCTGGACCACAAAAGGAATTCCTTTTGAAGACGAGGCAGGATGGAGTTCAGTATGTCTAAACTGTGGCAATGCTGAGACCATACACTTTTTAGGTACCACTGTATTTTCCTCATGTGTAGTCTTGCATATGGTACGAGGAGGATGCAGGAGGCCATGTAACCCAAAGCCTGCAGGAATCTCCTTGCGGATAGCAGAGTTAAAGTTGCCAAGGTTTAAGTTGAAGGCAGCTGAAATTTTCGTACGTCAGAAATGCCAACTGGGTTGTTGTGTTTAAAGAAGTGCCCAGAAAAATTATCTGTTGTGAGGGTGTCAAATTTGACTTTATGTTTACAGTGAATCCCAGGAACTTCAGGAGATCCTGAACAAACCGTAGATGCTGGAGTAAGACCTCCTTGCTGTCTGCCTGAATAAGACAGTTGTTCAGATAAGGGTAAATTTGAATTCCCTTGAGTCTGCAGTAAGCTACTACTGGAGCCAGGCATTTGGTGAAGACCCTGGGCGCAGTAGACAATCCAAAGGGCAGGGCAGAGAATTGAAAGTGCCTTGATCCGGTCTTGAACCGGAGGTATTTTCTGCATTCCTGCCTGATGGGAATGTGTAAATATGCCTCCTTTAAATCCAAAGTTACCATCCATGCATTTTTGGACAGCATTGGAAGTAGCTGCTGTAGAGTAAGCATCTTGAATTTTGGAATCTCTAGAAAGGTGTTCAAGACTGACAGATCCAGAATGGGTCTCCATGAATTTTGCTTCCTGGGGACTAGAAAGAGCCTCGAGTAAAAACCTTGTCCCATCTCTGAAAGTGGAACTAGTTCTATGGCTTTCATAGCCAAAAGAGCTTCCACCCGATTTAAGGCCTCTGTCCATTGATGTTTTGGAAGATCTGGCCATCTGCTTGGCCTTGGTAGGGTATGAAAATGGAATTTGTAACCTCTTGAAACCACATCCAGAACCCACTTGTCTTGGGTTATACGAGTCCAATTTCGGTGAAAAAGAGAAAGTTTTCCTCCAAGAGGGGCTTCCAGGCAAGAAGTTCCTGCAGCCCAACAGAGGGAGTCATTGAGTCAGTTTCCTATGAGTTTGCAACCTGTCCTCTCCTCCCCTAGGGGTGGAAGCAGTCCACTGTCTTGGTCTACAAGAGGCTTGTGTTTGAGGCCTTCCTCGGGAGCGTCTGTATCTACTCCTCTGAGGCCTGTCTGAATTGGGAAAGGACTCATTTTTTGTAGGCCAATTCCTGCTAAATCTAGGTGGCTGTACTTGTAAGAAATCTTTAACTGTTTGCATGGATTTCGCCTTGTCCTCCATCTTTTTAATCAGGGGTTGGGAGGGTGGCCTAATGGTTAAGGTGTTTGCCTTGTAAATACAAGGTGCAGGGTTTGAGTCCCACAAGGGATAATTGGCTAGGCTTAAAATGGCTCACAAGGGCAGTTAGCTTAGTACGAACCTATGAACCTCTTCAGCTTTTGATCCAAACAAAACATTATGCTGAACAGGAGCATCCAATAATTTAGCTTTTACTTGTTCTGGCAAATTCTGTTCCTTTAACCATGCATGCCTTCTAATTACTGTGCCAGAGGCAGCAGCCCTACAAGAAGCCTCCAAGGCATCAAATCCACAGTGTAAACCATGCTTCCCAACTTGTTCAGTGGCATGCAATAAGTCATGTAATTCCTTATCTGCACAGGCAGAAATGGAAATAAGCTTTTGTTTTAAAACAGACAAGAGAAATTGCTGGTATTTCAGCATATGAAACTGACAGTTTAAAGCCCTAAAAAAAGTAGCAGAAGGGTACACTTTTTTGCCCCATCTTTCTAAAGATCTGGAATCCTTCTCTGTGGGAATGGGGTTTTTAGCAGAAGTGGCCTTAACTCCCGTAGGACCCTGAGAAATGGTTTCAGGCTCAGCAGTAGGGTTCTTGTATAAAAACTGGTGGGAATCAGGAACCCTGTAATATCTATCAGGCTTAACAGGAGCAGGAGGAAGAGAGTCAGGGGTTAAGCTAGCCTCCGAAAAAGCATCATCCACAATATCCAAAATAGGAGGAATACCCAGGGGTCTATGTTGGGGAAGAAGAAAATCCCTTAGTCTTTTCTTAGATTCCAAATACTCCTGTCCTTCCCAGTGGAAATGTTCCCTTATTTCATGCAAAGTTTCCCCAAAAGAGAAATCCTCAGGGGGAGAAGCTGAAGGAAAGGATTCCTCAGCATCAGAATCCTCATAAGGAGGGAAAGAATATTCCTGGTCAGAAGAAGAAACTGAAGAAACAGAAGCCTGATCAGAGGAGTCATAATAAACTTCCTGCCTTGGCCTTTTATCTTGAGGGGGATGTGAACCCCTAATCATACTAAGTAAATCCTCCGCCATCTTAAGTAACTGTTTCTGTGACTTGGGAGCCAGTTCAGAAGAGGCCTGTGTTGCAGTCTTTGATTTGGAAGGAGTCTTTGCCTTTGTCTTTGTCTTTGCCGTTATTAAAAGCAGAGTAGGCCTGAAAACCCCTTCGGAAGCCGGTACCTGTACAGCGGCTCCGGACCCATCCGAAGGAGCATTGTCCGAAGGTCCTGCAATAGAAATATTCAAAGGCCTAGTTGGCTCCTCGTGGTAGTCCGTTTTGGCCATCTGTTCCGAAATGGCCGACAGGGGCTGTAAAAGCACCTCACTGATGACGGCCGAACCTGAAGCTGGCTCCGCTTGTGCGATATTGTCAGATTTGGACCTCGGAGGCCTGTCTTTGTCCTTGCGTCGTTTGTGAACTCCGGTAGCCGGAACCGTATCTGATGACATTTTGTAATTAAAACGCCTACGGAAGTAATGAAATGCAAAATCGTACCTTAGTTTAATAGTACGTTGATTGAATCTAGCACAAAACCGACAACTAGCTACATCATGGTCAGGGCCTAAGCAATGAATACAGTAAGAATGAAAATCCTTGAGGTATTTGCTTCCCACATGAAATACAATTAACTTTTTCTGACATCGGACTGGAGCAAGAAAAGTTTCCCCAACGGGGTACTTAGCTTTGAGTAGGAGAAGAAAGTCTTCAGATTGAAGTTTGTTCAGAAAAGAGTCAGGAGTCAGCCGACCGGCACTTGCAAACTGCTATCACCGCACAGCAAGAAAGACTGGGGAACATGGCGTCAGCTGTCAGCTTTGTACTCCTGGCGCTCTGACGTCAGGGAGCATGGTTGAACAGCCGACGCCGGACCCAGACTTTGGGATTTTGGCCGACCGAGGACTGCCTGCTGGCAGGGGAGAACCCTACAGTCATGACTGCAACAGTGAAACACGATGAACATGTGGCCTCTCATCAAGATCCACTTTTGCAGATCTAACAAAAGTTCCAAATGTTTGGATTTACAGGCACAGTTATTGTACATTGGAGGAGGGTTCAGATTCAAATGATTTGAGCAGCCTCTTAACCACTGGGAAAGGAGGAGTACTTCAAGACAGAAGGGGGTGGCAAGGGAGAAGCTGAAGAGAGTTTACCAACTTGACAAAAGGCAGAAGTAGCAAAATCTAGAGCTGGCCCAAATTGCATTCTTATATAAAGGCAGGCAACTGGAAGAAGCAATGGCAGGTGCCGTCTGTGCAAAGGCAGTAATGGAAAAGCCAGCACTGGAAATACCATCTTCTAAAAGCAGAATGCCAAAGAGCCAAGCATCAAAACAGTCGTCAGAAAAGGTGCCATGGGTGGCATTTGATCAAACTGCATCAAAGATGAAAATCAGAAGTACAGTTGTTGTAAAAACCAGTATAAGACATATTAAAAAGAGTCTGACATCAAAAACACTATGGACAGCACTGCAAAGGAGGGTATAAGGGACAGGGACACCCCTACCAGTACCTAAACTAGTGACCCATAGAAAGAGTCCCAAAAGGCAAAAGACTGGGATTCCTGATGCCTGAAATCCATGGGGATAGAGGTCATTTGGACCCAGATTAGCAGGTGATAGATCCGACAAAGGCAATGGCCAGTAAGTCTTAATTAATTGGACAAAATATTGGGAACTGCCAAAGAGGAACAGGGATAACATTCCAAGGAGAAGGAGCGTCAACCACAGAGGATGGAAAAACTGCAATTGCTGTTAACAGCAGGGAGTTTGACAGACTCCCCTGACAGAATGACAGACTCCCCTGACAGAATGCCTCATTTTCTATCACCAACCTGGGGTAGAACTGTCCAAAAAAAACTTGCCATTTGATGACCTGATGGTTGAAGTTTATCAGGTAACGTTTGATTGTTTGCAATGCAAACTTTAAATTTGAAAAATTATCTTAGAAGTACTAGATGGGAAAGTGAACAGACACATTTTGCAGAGCAGAACATTTCTTTGACAAACTCTAAAACCTATCTAATCTAATGTTTTTTTAATGTCATTAATCTTGACCATAATAGGACACCTTAAGTAACATACTGATGACCTAAACAATATAGGCATTTAATGTAGCCCATCAGCAATGGATGGGATGGCTCTGAAGAGTAGCAGGAACATCATAAATCCAGAAAATGGCCACACAAAACCTAGTGTTGAAAAAAATAAAAGTACTTTTGATCACAGATGGTGACGAAAGAAAAAAAATGAAGAAATAAGAGGAGAGAGGTACTCCTGGTACTAAAAATATTCAAAATATACTCAAAACAGTAATCTGGGGATGTTTCTTCTATGAAACAATGCACTTGCAAAGCAAGGAAAGGACTGGAGACAAATGTCTGTTCTGTGCATGAAGGAAAGATGGGGGACATAGCCTAGAAAGTTTTATTCTTTGAGTGGTCCTAGCAGTACCAAATATGGACATCTTTTATGTCAGACGATATGTACAATGATGCCCTTGTACCTAGTTTCATTCTTAACTTTACCCCGGTACGGCAGTACCTATGGAGAGACCTGTGCGATTTTACAAATATCTTCTGTAACACTGGGTAGTGCGATTTTACAAATATCTTCTGTAACACTGGGTAAGTTAGACAATGTTTGAAGGAATGAAGTCACAAAGCCAGAATGGTCTTCATAAGGAAGGCAGAACAGTGAAATTTCTTGCTGTGAATGAGCACCACATGGAGGATAGAACCCAAATGTTATGATTTACTGTTAGTATCCCTCAAAGAAGACACAGTTATGAAAGCAATATACAATATTTTTTATGCATTATATATTACCCCCTACCTCAAGGTAGAGGCAAATATGACTGCTTGTTCCAAATTGAAGCAATGCTGAAGCAACCAACTTTTAAGTCAAAACCATGGATGGTCTTCAATGCATTCATAATCTATAACAAGTACTTGTTTTAGTTATTTTCACACAAAGGCTGTCCCAGCACAATATGCCCACTTCTGATCAGGTACATTTCCTTTGACTGAACCTCACTAAATTACCACAAGTGCGAAATCAAACTGCTGAAAACCACTAAGAATTCACTGTAATAGTCAGCAAATGAACTTGCTCCCTTATCCAGCAGGTGGAGAAGAGCAACATTAATGGCCCATCATCTAAATACCATTTCTTTTTTTTCTGATATTAACATTTCTGTTGACGATGAGGAAGCAACAACACTTTGACCATGATATACAACTGTGGCAGCTGTATACACTTCCAAATGGTTGAATTTCAATGAGATAAAATAGTGAAGAACTGCTGAGGCAAATAAAAGCTGTAATTTTCTAAGGCTAACCGCAATCTCATATGTTGAACATCAGCAAGTTAAATTTAGCTAGTAAAGCCTCCAAAAAGTAAGAAAAATGGCTGTGTATTTCACATTTCCAGTTAAAAGAAGCCCGTTTACCTATCTTTTTTCCTCAATATACAATAAACACCATTTTGGAAGGGTGAGGTCATTTTTGCTAGAGAATATTAGAGAAACTAGTCAAAACATCTCAGAATAATTTCTTCACAACATCTAAATGCGCCGTTGCCACCAATGTCCCTTTATTGACACTAATTTAGGGACTCCACTACTTGAAAAAGTATTGAGAATGAATGCACAAGGGAAATTTAACTGCTGCACTGAAAGAGTTGTGTACCTGGCGAGGTGCTGCTCCTGTCCTGCCTTTTACACTGGCAAGACTAAGAATGTACTTAATAAAATAATTTACCAACACCAATATAGCATTACTAGAATGGAAAAAATAGTACACATGCTAGACATGCTTCTATGTCTTTAGTAAATTTAAATTCATAGTGCTTGAACAAATCGATTATGTTGTATATTCAGGGGACTGGCAGAATCCGCTTTTACATCAAGAAATGTTTTGGCAGCTCCGTTTGGATACTGCAAATTATCCAGGTCATAATGAAGCTATTTCCATCTCAAGTACATTGAAATTGCATGCTACTAGACTATAATTTATATTGTTTTAAATCTTTATATCTTGCTTGCTGTTCTCTACATCCGTTTAGTATGTTCAACATGCCATGTGATCTACTGTGTTTTGGCCATCTCCCTTTAAATATTTTGGCAGACTTTTTGGCTATGTCCCTTTAAATATTTTGGCAGACTTTCACAATGCTTACTTGTGATTGTTTTTTTGTGGGGGGTGTGTGTGTCACTGTTTGAAACCTTTTAAATGAGTCACATTAGCGAGTCTCTGTTTCTTTGATTTACTCATGGTTTTAAAGATGTCTTTTACAGATGAAAGCGCTTAACAGTGATTTCAATAACAGAGAGTTCCTGAGTCTTAAGCTACCTGATTGTTTTTGGGTGTTCTTCATAACGGTTAAGGTGTTTACCTTACAGACATAGGGTACCAGGTTTGATTCTCACATAGGGTAATTGGCTAGGCTTAAACTGGCCCACAGAGACACTTGGCCTACTACTAATCTATGAACTTATGCACCTACAATGTACATGGGTCCATAAAATCCTGACTTCCCCATCAGTGTTTGTAGATTTTTCTCTGGGTACTCTATCCCTCTAGTCTACCAGCAAATGAGTCTGTTTTGGGGAGGTGGAAGGAAGCTAAAGTCCTGACTACATCTCAGTTGACTAGAGTTCAAGTAGTGTCTTGATAACTTGGCACAAGCAGCGAGGATGGGAGTGCCCATCTGTGGTGATACGAGCTAGTTCCATGAACACAGGCATGGTCACCCAAACTGATGATGGTAGCACCTGTTTGCACATGTGTGAAGCACAGACAGCCCTTGCAATGACCAATGTTGCTCATATCACCAACAGGGAAAGCATCCCTTAAAAAAATTAGAAACACTTATGGTGTCAGGATGACACTGAGAATGCAAAGCACCTTCACAACTGCCTCTATAACATCTCCCATTAGGACAGGTAAGACTGATCAACTGGAGGCTTTGTGGTTGTTAAGCAAGGAGGCACAAATGACTAAAAACATTTTTATACTAAGCATATTTCATTCAAGCTCCACTGTGCGTGTGTGGGGGGGCATTTGTAGGTGTATATCACTCTCACAATGATCATATTCCTGAACCCTGAAGCATCAGCTGGATGTGCAAAGGGAAATGGTAGGACTAAACAGGAAAGAAAACATGCATCACTGTAGAAGGACACACCCCTCCCAGGGCTTAACACTCACTCAGAGGGGAATGAATGGGTCATAGGGCTCTCATCCAAAGAGGAATGACTGGGTCAGCAAAGTGACCAATGATTTTGATCAGGTATCAGGCAGGAGCATAAATGAATGAATGCATGCATACATATAAATAGAACATAATTGAATAAAAAACAGGAATAAATAGCATAAATTAACAGAATATACACACAATAAATCAAAATCAACTTGCTATAGCTTCTACCACATGCTGGCTTTTAAATGTGATCTTTGGAACTGTATTCATTTTAGTTGGAGGTCATAGAGTAGCTTTTGTAGAACAGTCAAGACCTCCAACTAAAGTGCCAACATGCTAGGATCATACAGTATGCCGCATTTTAAATGAGACTCATTACAACTGCTTTTGCTTCAGACTTAGGTCATCTAGTAGCTCATGTTTTGAAAACAAAAATTGCCAGGGTCTCAAAACAAATATATAAGACTTCACTGCTGATGAAATGTACATAAAAAATAATTTTGTTTACAACAGTTATGTTATAAAAATGTAATTACCTCACTATTCACATCAGATTCAGATTCAGTGCTGGAATCAACTTTACATTTTTGCTGAAATAGTAAAAAAATGCAAGTCAAAGACGTATTGCAGTGCAGTTAAATGATTATATTGAAGTAGCTTCAACTGTAATGCCAGCTCTAAAATCAAGAACATAAATGGCTAACTATGGCAGGCTGTAACTGTGATCCAAAAGCAGAGAGAGAGAGCAAGAGAGAACAAATCTAGTACAGAGATACAGAACAATCTAGTGGTGTCCTTTGACAATATATTAAGCCCACTAGTTACTAGCATCCTTCCTGATACGAGGCCCATACATACAAGATCATAGGAAGTTACCAGGCTATTGGCCCAGAGGCCCTTACAAGCCTAGCCAAGAATTTAGCCAATGTTCCAACAAGTCAGCACCCTATGCCACTGTCTAGGATGGACACAGGTGGAATCCCCGGGGTGTATTTTCTGTTCCCCATCCAGTTATCCAGGTTGTGCTTAAAAAGGTTTAATGAGGTACCCTGCTTTACCTGGAAAGGGAGTCTATACCACAAAATGGAGAGTCTCTGAGACACAGGTCTCAAGTCCTATTGATGTCACAGACCAGGTTGAGGTCACGGGTGTGGGTTACTCGAGTGGAGCTCGACTTGTGGATATGCAGCAGTCCCATCAGGGCGGGGTCTGAGATTGCTTTGTTTTGCAGACAGAGGTCACCTCTGAGGAGTCCGTAGGAGACTGAGTCAAGGGACAGGACTTTTAGCCCATCTGTGTACGGTAAATGTTTGAGGCTGGTCTCTCCACCTGCTGCATGTGCTTTGTGAGGTACATGCCGAAAGGGGCTTTGTACTCAATAATGGGTCTTATAAGGGAAGACTACAGGGATATTATGACCACCTTGTCCCTGAATGAGATACCCTTATTAATGAGGTGGGCCATATAAAAAGCCTTCCATACAACAGAGGCAATATGGTGGTCAAAAGTCAGTTTGCTATCAATCTGGGTTCCCAAGTCCCTCACGACTGATTGATAAGGTACTAAGCACACAAAATGATAATTTGTGGGGACGTCACTCTCCCCAAAAGGGATGATGATGCATTTTTGGCATTCAGTTTGAGGACACGTTTCTGGCACCAGTCATTTGTTTGGGTGAGACCCTCTTGGAGGATGTCTACATCACTAGGGGAATTGATGACAGCACCCAGCTTACAGTTATCTGCAAACTTGGTCAGCCATAACCCATTTGGCCTGCACTTCAGAGAAGTATATCCCAAACAGCAGAGGTCCCAAAACCGATCCCTGGGGTACACCGCTTGTTACGGGTCTACTACTTGATGTGGCTTCCCCTATTTTGACTAGGTGGGTTCCATCAGTGAGCCAGTTTGGTAGCCATCTGATAAATTCTCTCAACTAGGCATCAATCCATATGTTATCAAGTATGCCTAGTTGAGAGATTTTATCCATTATACCCGAGTGGGGAATAGTATCAAAGGCTTTTGTCAGGTCAAGGTAGGCGGTGTGCACAGTCTTTCCTTCATCTATGACCTTGGTGACAGTCTCAAAAGTCGTCGACCAAATTTAACAGGCACAACCTCCCCTTGACAAAACCAAACTGTGTGGGATCAAGTGTTTGCAGGTTGCCAATGTCCTTGGAGATTCATGATCCACTCCATGACCTTGCAGATCAGACTAGTTAGGCTGATGGGTCTATAATTTTCTGGATTGGTAGACACGCCACCTTTGTGCAAAGGGATGATAGTAGCTGTCCTCCTCTCGGCTGAGATAAAGCCAGTATTCAGGCTTTGGTTGAATAGGATGCTTAATGGTGCTGCAAGTTCTTGCCTGAGTTCATGCAGGATGCAGCCTAGGTTGTCATCGGGTCCCATGGAGGCTGTATTTTTTTGCCTTTGAGAGGGCAGTGATGACTTGCTCCCTAAAGATAAGAGGAGTGGGGCATGTACTGGGCATGTCCTGTTTTACTGAGGGGAGGGAGACAGAGGAGTGAAGTTTCACTGAACTTGTCTGCCAGCAGGTTGGCTATATATACAGTGTTTGTGTATGTGGTATCCTTGACCACCAGTTCTGAGCAGATCTGGGTGCTTCCCTTGAGATTGCAGACATATGTGAAGAAGGCCTTATGATGGTCTTTCATAGACGTGTCCAGTTTAGACTCAGTTTGCTTTGGAGGATTTCACTAGTGCTCTTATTTGCTTGTTCAGGCTAAGGAGAGATTGCTTCCAATTAGGCACTGGCTCCTTCTTGGTCCTGGACAGCAATTTCTTTCCTTTTATTATAGGGTTTATGTATTGTAGATGTCCACCAGACAGGTTTACTCTTCCTTGGGCAGGATGATTTTGTCCTGTCTGGTATTCCTGATTCCATGCAGCTATATAAATGCTCATATAGCACTTTGGTGTAGGTTTGGACATATGTGCTAGTTCCTATGGAGGGGGAGGGGGCTGTGAAGTTGTTTATACCTTCCCTCAGGAGGTTGTAATGGAAACTTAAGTGGCACCCACCGTGTCAAACACACCAAAATCAAATACGTTTGCATAACCGTTATCTCACTGCATTACCACTACTCTGTGTTCCCAGCTCCATTAGGTATGCATAACCGATTTTGTTAAACACCTTTATTAAATGTCTCAAGGAGTACAGTTTTCCCCACTTTCAGTTAACTCCAACAGAAGATAAAGATGAAATGTGTCAAACCATAAAGGAGAACCGTGATTCAAAACATATGCAAAGCACAAGTCTCTCCTCTCCCTAGTCAGGTTGCATAACCTATGCCACCATTTGGCAGGGAACAAACAAGTACACCTTAGAGAAACAGGGTAATGTGTAACTAGAAATAACTGCAGGCAAACAATTATGCCCCTTGGTTCATCTTGTCTGGCTGACAAAAGTCAGCAGGCTCCCTGTACTCTTTTTAAAGTTTAATTTGGATTTAAAGCTTGACGCAAGTGTGTCTTAAGAAAACCTCAAATGTCTTATTTTCCAAGAGATTAGTTTAAACCAAAAATGTTTATTCAGTTTTGTCTAGTCCATTGCTTAAAGTAAAAACATGAATGATGATACTAGAAGTGGCAGCTGTGCTTGTGGAAAGTGCACTGGGCAGACTTAAGTTGCCTGAATATATTTAAGAGAGAAGGCCTCCGATTCACTTATATCCCCCCTATCTTTTAGGGAGGTCTGCCCTTTTCTAAAGTGAGAGAACACCTCACTAAGAGTCTGCCCTGACAAATCTGAAATAAAAAAACTTTACAATTAATTAAGAAAGAGTTGGTGATGAGGTGCTGAGAGAGTATAAATATATTGTACAATCAGAGCTAGGAAAGAAAAGCAAAGCTGGGAAAAGCAACTAATACATTACAAGCAGCACAAAGGTATAGTTATACAATAAACATCAGCTAGCAGAAAACCAGAAAATACTCCCCTTCCCTGGCTCACCTTTAAACTGAAATAAAAAATGTTAACCTTTTATTGTCTGAAATGCCTACAATGCTACAGATGATCCTTTGATATTTGCTAGAAGATATTATACCCAATTAGTATGTCCTTTCTACCTGGAAGAGTATGCAAAAAGAGAATATGTTTGGATGTGGTTTGCTTGCATCCATTCTATATTCACTTTGATTATTCTATTGGGTGCATGCATAATTTGCATGTTTGCCCTATGCAGCCCTTGACATTCATTTTGCTTCCTTTTTACAGTTTATGGTGGTGACATATTTCAGCCTTTTTCTTGCTCTTGAATTAAATTTTCTGTATTGAATTATTTAGATGTCAATGACAAATAGCTATTCACCCTATAATCTGGAAGTCAAGGATAAAGACATCCTCACAGGGATATGTCCTACCTTTGGGAAGCAATGCAAACATTAACTTTTCGAAGGTTTGTAAGAACAAATATATGACAAGAGACAGCTTAATTCTAGACAGATGCTCGAAGGCAGTTTTGCAAAGAGCAAGCCAACTTACATCAACAACAACGTGACTGTATTAAATTTATTTTCTCAAACTAAAGATGCTCTACAGTGTATACAGCAGCTGTGACTATTACATTTATTTTCTCAAACTAAACATGCTAGTGTGTATACATCAGCTGTGAGGTGTGCATTACTTAGAGTGGGCAATGTTTCAGTTTGTACAGTATTCATTCTCAGCTTGTTTCATTAGGAGTTTGTAACACAATGAGGGTAAAAGGAGTATCTGCTGTTGGGTTAAATCTCACATTAAAGTTAAGGGTTTCGACTTTCAGCTACCTGGAAATTAACATGGTGCAGATGTCAAGTCTTTTAAATTATGAAATCCTTTCCCCCATAAGGGAAGGCAGATGGGATTTACCTAACCCTATTCCAACCATATCTGATTAGGCAGCAAGTTATACTGGTGTGCAACATTGGATAAATGTCATGCAAGTTCCAGGATGATATCAAGTGATGAAAAAAATCTGTTCTGGCATCTAATTTATACAAGGAGAACTAATGTGTATATAATACAAGTGTTTCACAATATAACACTTAATAGACAATGCATACCATTTATACTTGGATTCAGGGTTTCAACTAGCAGTTGTGTAGTAATTATTCTAATTAAAACAACTTCTCTTTAGAGTTGTGCAAGCTCAAAAAATACTTTAGGAGGAGGAGAGAGGCACTGAATGTTTGAACTTTTTAGTTCAGCCTGTCATTGTGAGCTCAGATTATATTCTCTGTAACAAGGCAAACTTCCTCAGACATTTACTTCAGATTTTTCTTCTTCTAGCAACCATGATCATTTTTAAGAGAGAGACTTAAATATATATACAATGACCCAACACTGCTGCAGTCCAAGAACTCAGCCATCAAGTACAGTACAATTTATAACCATCCCAGCAAGTGAAAAAATAGGCAACATATAAAAAAAAGAGAAAAAGAGAAAGTGTACTGGTTTTAAAGCACAAAACTTTTTCCTCATCCTCAGTAACAAATATAATGCAGAAAAAACACTGATCTAGCTGCAGAGTCACATATGATACAACACCACTAAATAAATACATAAATGGGAAAATACTTCAAATTAACAATGGTCCTTAGAACCTGCATAACTAGAAACTACATTCATTAAAAATAGTAGCTACATACATATCCTGCTAACTGCACATTCAAAATGCTTTTGAAAGAATGAATTATTTCTGTTGTTAAAGAGCATATCCAGCATACCTCTCAACCTAGAAACATCACAAATCTGGTCAAGGCCCATGAAAAATCGGTACAAATCTGTATGCCGAGTAACAATTTGCATACATAATTACTAAACCCCACCCACTCCAATGGAATTGTCGGATACCAACTTTCCAAAGCAAACTGAAGAACAGACAACCAAAATATGGCACCAGAGTCCCCCTGCAGCCATTCCAATGTCCCAATACCCGGCTATTTTGCCCCATTTACCATAAACACTAATGTGTGCATACTGCTTTTACTGCTACGATTTGGATTTTTACATTTTACAGCACAATGCACAAACACTAATACACATCTGCTAAACAAAGCAATACTGTCTCACAATGAAAATAGACTTTGCATTAAATCTTCTCTGCCCTTGAAACTCACATTCACTGAAACAGCATTGAAACCTACACCACATCCAAAGAAAATGCATCTGGCCAGTGGTAAATAAAGATTACCTTTGGGCTGTTTTCAAATCATTGGCCCCTTGCACACAAAACAAGAAACATACATGTGTTATTTGATACACCTTCCTGACTTTATTATATTCCTTGCATAATACAGCACACTTGTTAGACCGAGCACATTTTAAATTAATTGTTTGAACATTTTTCCAGTAGGCAATGAAACAAAATGCATGAACCAATAATGACAAAACTGCTCAATTCAGAACATTTCCATCATAAAAGTCTACTTCCATACCCACACAATATATCTATATATCTATATATATATATATATTATAAATAAATAAATAGAATGACAGTAGTGTAAGCCATAGGCATCTTGCACAACTTCTCACACTTATTTTCAATTTCAGTTTTTTTTTTTTTGGGGGGGGGATAAGAGGCCGAAATCCAGGGACACATTTTAAACACTACTTGTATAATTTTGGAAAGTTGGTAGAATAAATTGTTGTGTTACCACCATAAATTTCACTGCCAAGTCTTGAACCCAGGACTCTGTGCACTATAGTCAGAGCAACATACCACTATGCCAAATCAGCAGTTTCCTGAAAGATAGGAAGACTGAAACTTAAATGGCTATCATTTAGTGAATTCAGTTCTCACTTTTCACCATAGTTCTCAACCTTAGCATAAAAAACCTGAGCAAAGCCAATGATGGGGGAATACAGCCCCAAAATAGGGACACATTTTAAATATTGATCTTATAAACTTAGAAAAAGGTTTTGTGTTACCATTTATTTTCTGAAGAATATGAAGTCTGAAATTCAAATGCCCATCACGGATTTGCCACAAAAATCCAGAAAATGACAGATTTTGAGGAACAGAAGAAAAATATGAAGTGTAAATCTAGGAAGTTTTCACAAGGGTTTGAGACCAAGTACCTCCTCTAGCCACTAGGTATATTCACCTGGGGCATTTTACAGACACACAGACACACAGACACACAGACACACAGACACACAGACACACAGACACACTTTGCAAAACAATAGCATATGAAATACCTCTGCTAAATGGCAGCTCCATCTGCTCTAAGCAACATCCATATAAATACCTCTCGGCAGCTCTGTCCATTCCAGGCAATATAAAGACCTCTGCTCTGCAAAACAGCAGCTCCATCCATATGAATAGCTTTGCTCCATTGGCAGCATTTACCCAGCCTTGCATCTTGTTCCATTCCTGTTAACAGCTAAGGAACAGCCTGAAATGCATGCATGTTGAGCCATTGAGCTCAATTCCGACAGACTGGTAGGCTGAACATAGTCACGCATGTGATGACATCAGCTCAAAAACCTGAAAAAAAAATGTAAAAATAAAGAGAAAAAGGGATGCCACTTGGGAACTGTGCCACCCTATTATTTGGACCCCAATACTCGGTAAAAAACAAGTAATTTGGTATGGTTGGGAGGTACAGGGGCGTGGTAGCAATTTGGTCACATGTTACGTCCTCCTGGGTAGGGCCCCCAACTTGAAACTTGCAGGTGGCCACCAAAATGCCAGCACCAGTACTGTTAAAGTGTAACCAAAACAAATAGGTGTAGTGCCTTCCCAGTGGTAAATGGAAGAATACATGCATGCAAAAAAACGCCCCAGGAGTTATCCTTCTATAATCCTTCTTTACTCCTTGGTACTTAGTATCTGCAGTTTAGGACTACCTTTGGTTTAAACCTTGGTACTTAGTATCTACAGTTTATGACTACCTTTGGTTTAAACCTTATCAATACCATAAAAAGTTAATTTTGCCCTATACATTGAACAGAATATTCATTTTATATATATATATATATATATATATATATATATATATATATATATATATTTATATATTTATATTTAAACATTACGGATTCTTTGACATCTGATTATACCTCAACGTTTTAATGCAAGAACTCTGCACAAAGCTAAAAATAATTGGAGGGACAAAGACCAAAAAAGAGCAGGTTTTCAAGCTTGCTCTTATAAATTTAAAACATTGTAAGAAAAACAGAACATGCTGGTATGCATTTTCTGAAGGATATGAAGAAGTCTGAAACTTGTATGCAAGTGTGAACGGAGATCGCCATAGGGAATTCTTCCTTTTACTTCAATGTAGTGCAATCTTGGAAGTTGCTATATTTAAGTATCGGGGGTGTGGGGGGAGCAGGGGGGCTTGCCCCCTTGGTCAGAGTGATCAGGTAGGTTTTTCTTTTATTTTTACATTTTTTATTTTGGTTTCAATGTTTTACAACTTCGCTCATATGGGGTTGCCCATATGGTGTTCGAAGTTGTAAAACTTTGTTCTTATAATATAGACCTGATATTATAAACAAAGGAAGGTCTGACAGTAACTATAGCATCTTTGCTTTAGACACAAACTATTGTAGTGAGTTCATGTTCCATTTCTTCTATTGTTTACGAAATTCGAGTTTCTAGAAGATTTATACAATCCAGTATTTGTGTGCATAGCTCTCAGTAGCAGGTTATCTTTTCCTATGTAAATTTTGATGTCTCCAAGGCAAGAGTATCAATTATTATCCTATTGTTTTAGTATCTTACTAAAACCATTATTTTCTAATATTCACAATGATTCTAGCCTTTGCAATATAAGAAAACTACAATCTATACAGTTATACCTTTTGCAATGACATGTCATATTTTCAAAATCCATCCAATGCTCCTCCTCGATTATTGTACATCACTGATACAGTAATGCACTGAATTATGAATTATATATTCACACAAGTCAACATAAACAATACAAAACTTGATATATATCCATATTTTATGGCAAAAATGATGCCCTCTCTGAACAATCTTAGCTACCCAGGAGACATGATACTATCTATATCTAGTTGATCTTTGGCCAGACATATAGAATAAAAGTCTGATCTCAAAACTTTGAGTGAATTCAAATAGAGTTTTCTGTCTCAAGATTAATGTATTTCATAGGATCTTCTCTCAGCAAAACTATGATTACACGTATCCCAACTTATTTCAAGTCGGCTAATAAAATAATCTTCAAGTTCCTTTGAAACAATAGTATACATTGTTTTAGTTTGAATAATTTCTTAGATATGTGAAGTAAAAGCCTTAAACATCAAAACTTGCAATTTTGACACATTGTCTACTGGAAAGATGTACAGTATTTCTGATCAAGTCAGTCAAAAATACCATCTCTGAATTAAAATGATCAGATCATTAATAAAAAGATTTGACATCTCCTAAAGTGTTTTTTGTTTTCGTTGAGAAAAACACTATACATTTTCCCAGAACTTCCCCTTGTATACCATACTCCTGGTTCTGGATGTACATGATCTTTCGAGAAAGATTGACTTGTTAGAATTTATATTACTGCAACCACTTTCTAACCAATGTTAACATGTTAATCAACAATAATCATTTGCGCTTGTCACCGTTTTAAGATATTTGCATCATATTATTGAAAAGAATGCTATAAAATGAAGTAATGTGAAACTTCTGTAAAATTGAGAAAAGTGCTGCATCACTTACAAATTTTACAAGGACTGCTGCTGTTCTTTCAGCTTAGGGGTCGCCACAGCGGAACTCCGGTCCGCTAATGATTGACAGTAGATTTTTACAGTGCCAAGGTGCCAGCTCGACACCCAACCTTCAACGAAGGCACACCCATCAACGCATGTCTTTCAAATGCCACTTGACCACAGGAAGGGCAAGCAGACTCCACACAGAAGGCACTCCAACTGAGAATCAAATGGGAGAACCTCTTGCTGTGAGGCGACAATGCTACCGCTGCACCACCGCAGCTTTTTACAAGGACTGCTATTGCTAAAATTTCTCTTCAGATCAGATGCAAATAAATTCAGTTTTGTTGATTTGTGGTTAAATTACTCAGAACAAAGCATCAGCTGTATTTTCTTTATAACTTTAAGAAAACACTCTACATAACTCAAAATGTACACATTTCAAAACATGAGTTATCATTGAAATGTGAAATTATTTGCTAACTGGGAATCATTGAAAGGTGAACATCTTTGCTGACTGGGAATCAATCTGAGTAAACACAACACACGTTGGATAAAAGACTTTATCAGCTATCTACGTTGTTCTACTAGTTCATTGCTGCTGTTCCGTTGGGTAATAGTGTTTTTTAGTCTGACTTTTGCAGCCTGTTGCCTACTATGGAATCATTACATTCGCTGTTAACACAAGAAGTGAATCCTCTAATGGACTTTGTTCCTGCAACTGTTCCTGCAACTCTTCCTGATAATGAACTACAAGTTAACTCGGAAAATGCATCTTCACTCCAAGGTGATATTGTTGCATTTAATTATAAGCTTGTTTTACTTGAGCGAAAGGTCAGCTCGTTCAAACGTTTCCAATGGCAGAGGTTTAGCTTCTGCGCTTATCTTAAAATGGGCATTGTGCCACGGGGACTCAGAATCCTGAAGATGCCATCATATGGCAATGTTTATCCTGAGTTATTAAAACGCTGGCAGCAGCTTAACTTGAAGCTTAGCCTGGACTATATGAATGAGTATTTTGGAACTGTTGAGTATGAACTAAAGAATGAAATCACTAAACTGGATGGTGAGATAAAATTAATGTCCTGTTTTAGTGATATGTCTTCTACGTATCAGTCATTACTTAATAAATTACATGAGCTTGATGATAAACTTGAAGTTGCCAAAAAACAGAAACTATCAAGAGATATTAATGATTTCCGTTTGGGCCATATATTCTCTTGGCCCAGGAATATGTCAAATAATGTGGTAACTAAAGCTCCAAATCATATTCCGCATGACAATACGTCCATCAGGGCACTAGATACATTTGAAGCACCTAACTCAAGTTTAAATGTTGGCGCTGTAAACTTACAACTGCCAAATATCCCTTTAACTGTTTCTGAAGCTGTAGCCACGCCTAATACGCAAGGTGCTGCAGCGACGTGCATCAGCGAGGCCTCGGCTAACTCTTCTGTTTCGAATGGAGATGCACAGTCAAAGGTAAAGAAACACATCAATCTACTTTAAACTTTGTGGAAAAGCGTTTCCAGCTGGACAAGCCGGAACGTGTACAGGAAAACCAAACAGTAAGGGACTCTTCTTTAACAAGGCAAGCAATGCGCTCGGTGAAGCGGAAGAACGAGAGCCCTGTGAGGCAGGGCAAGAGCGTACGCAAATAGTAAGAGGTATTTTAAACCTCTCTTCTTTTGTACTTAATGAATCACACATCTCTTATCTAAAGGCTTGAGCTTTATTCCTGCTGGGTCTCTGGACTTGGTCAGTGTTTTAACTGATCTTAAAATGTTTATGAGAACTCTGAATCTAAAGCTGATTTTTAATACTGATATTGAGTATACCAGCGTTTGTAAGAAGCGTAGCACATTTATTCCGGTAAATGTACCCATCACAGTAGCATTTCATGATTTGTGTGAGACTGAATTTAGAACATGTTTTAATAATCATGCAAGTCATATGTGTTATAACCTAAGCCACAATGAATATTTAGCTTTAAATTGTTTAAAATGCAATTCTAACATTATTATTAAACAGGCTGATAAGGGTGAAGCCGTTGTCGTTATGGACAGGGCTCATTATAATATATTAGTGAAAAAGTTGTTGGCGGATCCAGTAGCTTTTAAGGAAATTACTTTTCAGGATGTCAAAAGCCACATTACCAATGTAAATTTATGCATCTATGATCTACAATTTAATAATAACCTTGATTTAGATTTCATTTCTTTTCTGTACCCTGCCCTGTTGTTCCACAATTGTATGGACTCCCAAAAATACACAAATGTATGATAGACCTCCCAATGATACCTATTGTCTCTGGTAATGGTTGGGTCACTGAGCCGATCTCAGTATATCTACAGAAACAACTATTTCCTTTTTTGGCTAAGTGTAATTTTGTACTGAAGGACACATGTGATTTTTTGACTAAGTTGTCTGCCTGGTACTTTCAAAATCCTAATACATATAATACAAATGAATATTGGTTTGTAACACTTGATATTGTTTCGCTGTTTACTGTAATTCCTAATATGTATGGTGTTGAATCTATTAGGGAACTTTTAACAAATGACAAATCTCTGACAACTGATTCTGTGCAAAACATCTGTTCTCTTTTGGATCTTGTATTGAGTAATAACATTTTTATTTTTGACCAAAAACCATATTTACAGGTAAATGGCGTGGCCATGGGTACTCCCGTGGCCAATACATACGCAAACTTAGTATTATATCAGTGGGAACTACAACATATACATGATGGATATAATTTTTTGGATTCACGAATTATGTTTTATCAACGTTTTGTTGATGACTGTTTGATTTGGAAGGGAAATATTATTGACTTAAATTTAAATGAGAAATAAATTGTTGTAACTACTACATTTCTAAAGTTTAAATCTACTATATCTAAGAATGAAGCTATATTCTTAGATGTTAAAGTTTTTGTAAGTGATGGGCTCATTAATACTACTATCTACAAGAAGCAAACACATATTGGGAGATATTTACATGCAAATAGTATGCATGCTCAGCATGTTTTTCGGGGTGTAGTTAAGTCCCAGTTCATTAGGGCCAGTTGGCTTAATACTAGGGATGACTTGTTCAATATTCAATTACTAGAAATTTACCAAGAATTTATTAGTTGTGGATATGATACTGTCGTGTTGAAACAGTTTATGGATCTGGTTGTATGTAATAGGTGTAGCATATATCTACCATACTTTAGAAACACTAATAATGTACAGAATGAAACTCAAACTGCTATAGTACAGAATGTTAATGCGGGTAGTGTAATTAGGTATGTTTCTACCTTTGCTAACAGGATTGCTCTAGTTAAACGGGTAATCTATAAGTATTGGCCTGTTTTAATGGCATCCCCTGATGTTTCAAAAGTATTAGCTAACAAACCATCTTTTAGTTATAAAAATATGAAAAATCTTAAAAGTTTGTTATGCTATAAGGATTTTCGTCCTATTGCTTTAGAGTTTGATAATTCTTTATATCAGACTTCCTGCTATGGAACTTATAAGTGCCATAATTGTTCATGCTGTGTGGACTTGATTGATACTAAAGCCTCTGCTACATATATTCACCCTCTGCTACATATATTCACCCTTATACTAAATATATGTATAAATTTAATATTAAAGCTAATTGTAACTCAACTAATGTGGTGTATTTGGCAACATGTGTTGCCTGCCAGTCATACTATGTTGGCAAAACAACACGTAGGCTCAAAGATAGAATCATTGAGCATAAGTCAGAAATAAGAAGGCAATACGCTAACAACGCCTTATTTAAACATATACAACTGCATGGGGATCCACATAGCTTCAAATTTAGAGTCATAGACTCAGTAACTCCTTTGCTTCGGGGGGGTGACATCAATAATTTTCTTGAAATAAAGGAGTATCAATGGATCATTCGATTGAATGCTGATCATGATCCAGGTGTTAATAGTACTGTTAGCATTAAGCCTATTCTTATAAGATTACAACGTAATGTGAAATAAAGTATTATATTATAGCCATTGTTAAATATCTATATATATCTTTTAAGATTTGTATAGGAAAAGTTTTTTATATTTTTTTTATATGTTGTTTAATATACTTTATGTTTTGATAATTTGTATTTTGTAAAGTTTGTCACATGACTTTGGCTGCGGTCATGCGTCTCTGGGCTTGTATATAAGCACTTGCTTTTTTTACTTGGATGTATTCAGTATTGAGAAAGGGTTTTACCTGAAAGCTTTGCGTTTCTATAAAGTCTTTTATCCAATGTGTGTTGTGTTTCATTGGACTTGATCAGCTATCTACGTTGTTCTACTCAATCTGAATAAGTAATTTATGCTTCTCCACAACAACCAGCTGCCCCCTCCTTAGCAGCTATGGGTAAATTATCTACACCATACAGAAGATAGCAGCTAAACTGTCAGCACAGACAAGTTTATGTTTTTGGTTCATGGAAATAAATTTAACCTGCACTGACTTTTTTGATGAACTTAAACTTTACTCATTAATGTCATTGCTTTCACAACTATGGTAAGGTCTTGTACTCTAGACCATCATCTCTGCAACATATGACTTGGTCCATGCCTCATATAAGAATTTAATTCTAGTATTTAGAATATATTAGTCTCCCATCACTCTAAATAATAACCTCTTCATGTCCCTGGCTTTAGCTCTGTATCCTATATTACACTCTGCTCTTTTACTCTTATTCCCACCTTTTTTACAGCTATTTGTACCTTGGCTATAATACTGCATATACTTCCTCTTTGTTACAGTTCATTCCATTATGTACATCCCATATTTAACTTGTCTTTCTACCAACTCAATGCTTCTATATTATAATTTCCACATATACTACATGCTTCTTTATACTACAAGTTATCCTGTGTGAAAATTTATATTAGTTTTTGTACATCACTTTTTTATAAATTAAATTTTTACTTATTGCAATATATTTTCCCCAATGGTAGGAAAAATCAGAGTAGCTGACATTAGTGTAAAGGACAGTCTTATTTATGTACAACTTTTATGTACACATATGTACTAGCCACGATGTTTGCATTTTACAGTCATTACTGTTTATGTCCTTTGCCTCAATGACTGGGTCATGCCTGAAAAGGGTCTTTGGACTAATGTACTTACCTGGAAAATAATAAATGTATGAAATAAATAACTGCAAATGGAATAACTGTTTACTAGATGTCCGCATTTCTTACCACTTATCTTTTATTAGGTCAAATTTTTGTAATGAACCACCAATAAATGGCTTCCATAACAAGTGAGAATTCATCTCAGTGTAGTCTCTTCATAGAGAGGTTTCTAAAATCTTATGGGCCACAAATTCCTGGAATTTGCGATATAACCAACAAACTGCCACCTGAAGGACTAATACAAGGTTTCCCATTTGGATTCTCAAGAACAAATCTACATCACTGGAAATACCATTGCATACATTTTCTGCTGGTTAGGCATTTTCTGTACCACTGTGTGTTATCAGACTTGTCTTGGTCTTGCCGTTATCCCTTGGCCATGCTTTTGATCCTTGGCTACCTTCTTATGAGACTGATAGAATTAATTATGTTAACTCTTTTGTCATTTACACTCATACAAATATTTCAGGCACAACAACAAGACCCTTCCTGCCTGCCAGTCTACAAGAACAGTCATCCCATGAAGTGTTCAAGCTGTTCATAAAAACGTCTAAACTAGTGCTTGCTTTACTATAATTTGGTAGTCTATACCAGATGTCATCTGCTCTCGGAGAATCAGTTTGACCTCGTACACAGGTTACATGCTTCTTCTCTACTACTGTTTGATTAACACAAAACATCATCGCATTTGCCTTCTCTTAAATATCTATACACAAATATTTTAGCCTTTTATAAGAATGTATTCCCTTGCCCAGTAAATATAAAACAATTCAAGAAAAATGGCATCACCTATTACAGCCAAAACATGGAGTATTTTGTTAACAGAAAAACAGTGTCCAGAGTGCCAGTCTCAAATTTCTGTTCATACTGCTCATCTATATTAGATGTACCAATCACCCTTTCAATTACAGTGATCTATGCAAGAAAAAAAAACAAAACAACCGTAACAGAGATTCATGTTCAGAGAGACAGGACTATACAGAACAATCATGAATGGTTTGGTGCCCCCATAATTTAATAGAGTGATACCTTCTGGATCAATTTCTCAAGTTTCCAAATGCATATTTTGAGTTAACAAAAGTTAAAAGTAAAAATTCAGACCGGCTGATATACGCTATTATTGTTTTCTTCTGGTCACTGCAAAGATAGCATACTAAACATAATTCCACAAGACTGCTTTACAATGTCATATGTGGCATTGCTTCACAGAGTAGTGCAAAAATGGCATAGATATAAACAGTTTCTGCTCTAAAACTTGATTCAATATTACATTTATTCCTGGTTGTAGTCCAGATGACCACTTGGCATCCTAGCTTACATTAACTGATATCAACTGTTCACCATTCATTATAAAAGTGTTTTTATGTGTACAGGATCAAATACAACTGAGAAGATATTTATAATTTATAGACATTATTTTTATTAATAAGCCAAAACCCGCAGTAGTGGTGCTGCGGTAGCATTGTCGCCTCACAGTAAGACGCTGTCCGGTTCGATTCTCAGCTATAGCATCTTCTGCATGGAGACCTGCATGAATGGGCGTACCTTTGTTGAAGGTTGTGCGTCAGGGCTGGTAACGCAGCACGTAAAAATCAACTACCAATCATTAGCGGACCGGAGTTCTGCTGTGCGACCCCTAACCGGGAAAAGCCGAAAGACACAACATTTTTATTAATAAGCCAAACATAAAATTTCATACGAGTTACTTATCTGGTATAAAAAAAACCTCTTAAGTCTGAACATTACATACACTGTCTAGTTGTAACTGGCAGGAAAACTGCCATCAGCAAATGTGGATAAAAAACATCTAGATGTATGTGCTCAGAACCTAAATGCTCCCCGACAGATTATCTGTCACAGGAGGAGCAGCAATAAAAATAACTTGGGTGCTTTTTTATTATTTTACTGTTGCACTAGCCTGAAAGTGGACTGAATTATGTTGGGCAACGTTTGGGGTTTTTGTTAATAAAAATACAATTGTGCAAGCTGAACTTGCCATAACAGTAGATGTTTGAATGATGACTGCTGTAGTAGCCTTAGGTATATGGGTCATATCCTGCTCAGAATAGAATGGCTGGCCAGCTTTCAAAGCTTCAGGGCACCTTCCATGCACCCAAACTGTCAACAGCTCAAGCGGAGCAGACTAAAAGACAAGTTTGGCTGCAAAACTCTTAAGAGCTTTTCTGCCAGCAGAACATGGGAGTCCGAGCCCTGAAAGGACTACACTAGGAGCAACAAAATATAAAATATTCACACCCTGACATACAAAACATACCAAAAAACAAAATGAATGGAGGGAGGGAGTGGCTACTGCAGCAATGCTCATTTGAACATCTACAGTTATGGTAAGTTTAATTTACACAGCCGTACTATGTTCATATTGGTCACTGCTGCAGTAGCCTTAGGTGTATGGGTAGATTACCATAGCCAACTACATTTGGGAGGTGGAAGGAGAGGAGTCTAAGAACCCCTGCAGAATGGTTCTAGCAAAGCTTGATCTGGGTCTAGAGAAGGAATCAAACTTGCAGTGCTTTGTAAAAGTATGTACAGAGGACCAAGTAGTAGCTTCTTGACTTCATCTATAACTTTTTGGAAAGTGTTGAAGTCAAGACCCTTTTAGACAGGGCCTTGAACCTGCCTGGAATAGATTTGTTATGGTGAGTATAACAAAGGATAATAGCCTTAGATAATGGATTTGGAAATGGTTTGTTTGACACGTTGCCACTTCTTACCTTCACAAGAAATAAGCAATTGATATGAAGATCTGAGATGCATAGTTCTGTCAAGGAGGTATGACCTAGTTCCCCCTTGCTTCTTCATGTACCACAGGATTGTAGTATTGTCTGAAACTACTTTGAAGAGGTCCTGGGAGCCCAGGATGGTTCAGAGAGTTAAGTGCATCTTTAAGATATTTAATGTGCTTGCATCTGCCTTTGGTGTCCCACACCCCTGCACTTCTCTCTCCTGAAACAGCTCCCCAAGCAAAGTCCAAAGTGTTTGTGGTAACTGACTACTTTGGAGCGGGGAGGAAGAAGGGGAGACCTTGAAGCAGAAAGAGAGAAAGGGAGACTATTTAAGAATATCTGTTGTCTCTACCAAAGGATTTCTCTTCTGACAAACCCCAGCACTGGGATTTGAAAAGATAAAGGGTGTTGATGAGACCAAAGAGATTTCAGATACTACTATATCTCATGTGGAGTCTTGCCAGAGGTATCATGAGAATCAGATGCCATGAGACCCTACTACCGCTCAACTGTCCAGATTTTTGCAGAATGTCTGGATTTTTCCCTTATATTTTTGGTCTGTTCCTCATAAAATTTGTGATTTTCTGGCAAATCACTGGGATGATCTGAGGACTGAAGTCAGTAAATAATGATATACGTTTGTATTTCAGACTTATGTCATTAAGAAAAAATGACAAGTCAAATCCTGTTATTCTAGTTAATTTCTAAGTTCATAAGGCCAATATTTAAAATCTGTCCCTATTTTGGGGTCTTTGTTTCTTCGGTCTGTCAAGGTTGTCCAGATTTTTTGCACCAAGAGGTTGAGACATATGTCAAGGTATTCTTTCACAGTGACTGAAGTCTGAGTGGAAAAACCTTAGAACCAGATCTAAATATGGATCCATTTATTTTCCTGTGGAAGAAAAACTCTTAACTGGGGTGTCTGGCCGATATCCCAGGAACACAATCCTGTGTGAAGGAGTACAAAAAAACTTTGACTATTCTCTTGGAGTCCCAGCTTCTGTAAAAGCTCTCGGTCAAGAGAGAGATTCCAGACACTTTGAAAAAGACTCTCCAAAGATTAAAAAAAAAAAAAAAAAAAAAAGTCATCTAAATATGGAAAAATATGGATACCCTTTAGCCTGAAATGAGCTATAACTGGAGCCTGACACTTTGTGCAGCAGATAGTCCAAAGGTTAAGGTAGAGAACTCTTAATGTGATCCAGATATACAAAACCTTAAACATCTGAAGTCTGCACGAATAGGATGTAATAAGCATCTTAAGTCTAGTGTTAACAGGACATTCAAAAGATGAAAGGGTAGCAGATTGTAAAGTGACATCATTTCGAATTAGGGCACTTGTCAAAAATCAGGTTTAGGAAAGAAAGATCCAGCGCTGATCCCCAAGCATTTTCTTTATTTAGGACTAAAAAAAAAAAAAAAAAAAAAAAAAAAGCCTGATCTGGAGGAAGAGAAATGAACCATTGGAAGGGACAAATTTTCTCCCACTGCCATCTATGGCCATGATGAATGATATTCAGAACCCATTTTTTCTGAAGCAATCTGTTGCCAAAGGGAAAAGTGGAGATTAAAACATTCTAGGAGAAAAAGGGGTCAGGGCAGCCCTGACTCCTTTTTCTCCTAGAATGTTTTAGACTGTCTCTGAGAAAAAGGGGTCAGGGCAGGAGTGGGTCATAAGGTCTCGAATATTCAGACATATTAGACTGTCTCTGATTTTTAGGAGATTAGAGGCTTCTTTTTTGAACTCCCTAGCCATTCTCTCTTAAAAGTCTGTTTACCTAAATTCTGACAAGACTATTTTTACTGCCAAGAAAAAAAAAAGAAAGAAAATCCCTTGAACAATTTGGAAAAGGAGAGCTGAAAAATCTTGAGATTCCCTGGATCAGCTAGCCCCTTTCTTCACACTTTTTGATTACCTCTGCAGCAGAGGGCCAAACACAAAATCTCTATCTAAAGGAAAATTTAAAATCTCCTTTTTAACCATCTGGAGGGTTCTGAAAATGCAGCCAACCTCCTATAGCCCAGGAAGAAGTCAGAGTCGTACATACTGCAAGTAAAGAGTAGTGACATGTGCAAAAGAAGAAACTAAGTTATTTAAAGCATATTTTTCCTCACAAGAGACTGCAGATAAAAACAATTATTCATACATTCGCAGTTTGGCAGAACAAACTTTTAAAATATGAATCTGACAATTCAAAATTCTGAAAGCCAAAGTTGCAGGAGTATACACTTTTTTCCCCATCGTTATCAGAAAGAGTAGAATTGACATTAACTAAGTGCTTAGCAGCAGTGGATCAACTAAGGCTATAGCTGCTGAGACAGGATGGACAAAATTCTTCAGCATTTTAAATTTTTATACACTATTCCTAAACCTATCTGCCTTTTTAGGGGCAGCTAGCTGATTAACAGAAAAACTGCAGACACATACACATGCTCTAAAGCTGACAGAACAGGAGGAATGGGTGTAGGTTCTGGAAAATCCTTCTGTAACACTCATAGTATTTTCTGAGGGACTGAAAAACCCCAGTGTTCTTTCACTAAAAACACTGGCACATTATAGCAATACATTTCAGAGAAAAAGACCCCCACACACACACACACACACACACACACACACACACACACACACACACACACACACACACACACACACACACACACACACAATCAAAAACTGAGCTCTCCTCAGAGATGGAATCGAAAAGCTGAGGAAAAAAGTGAACCTTTCCATGCAGCTTCCTTTTCAGATTCAGAATCTTGAATCTTCAGGAAGAGAGGGATGTCTCATTCTTTTACCAGAAACTACTTTAAGGATCGATTAAACCCAGAGCACAATACCTCTCAACTGTACAGATTTTTGCAGAATTCCCAGATTTTTGGCCTGTTGCTCATAAGATTGTAGTTTTCTGGCAAATCTTTGCCAAATCTTTGAGGACTGAAAAATCAGAAAATGACAACACATTCAAGATTGAGGCTTCATACTCTTCCGAAAATTCATGCTAATGCAAAACCTGTTATTCTATCAACTTTCCAAGTTTGTAAGATCAATATTTAAAACTTGTCCTTAATTTTAGGCCTTCTAAAGGAATTTGAGAAGTAGATGCTTGGTTTTCTGTTTCTTTTTGACAGTAATAATGAGGCTTACCATGTTACTAATAGCAGCAGCTGGTTCCCCAGGGATGGGCACAGCATTCTGACAACAGGGAAACCCTCCCCGTTTCTTCTGCCAGGGCCAACAAGAGTGATTCTCCCTGGTCCACTGAGGGGACTCAACAGCCACAGAGGAAATGGTTAACCCTCAGTCCAAAGTGGCTGTAGATGCTATACAGAAGGATCCAGGGTAAAAGATGGGTCATCTGAGGTACAACAAATGGCCGCAGCAAAGTCACCCACCAAGAGCTGAGGCAAATCACTAGCCTAATGTGGTGGCAAAGGCTGTTGCTTAGCTTTCTTTTTGTGGCTGGAAGAAGGTCCTACTATGGGACCAGTAGTCTGTTACATGATCAAGCCGAAAGTAGTGCCTAGTGCCTCTTCTCCAGGGAAGACAAGCAGCAAATACCAGCAAAGCTATGCCACCAAGTAAAAATAAAAAGAATTTTTCCACAGAAAATATGTTTTTCAGTTAGTCAGCATTACTTTTAAACAGACAGAAAAAATAAGTACTCCTTTAAAAAGTACATTACACAGTCTCTAGACAGTCCATTAAAACAAAATACTCCTCACTTTAAAATAGCTTTCCTAAAGAGGAAAGTAATAATAAAACAATAATATATTGAAGAAAATGGACATTTTTTCCCCAAAAGGAAATCTGCCCAGCAAAGGAAAGCACAAGCCAACAGTCAATCCTCAAAAGCCTCACAGAAACGTACTCTGATAGCAGTAAAGCTCCGAAAGTCTTCACACCCAGACTTGTCTTTTAGTCACCTCTGCTCAGTATGCTCAACAGTTTCAGTGTGTGGAAAGTAACCTGAAGCTTTGGAACCTGACCTGACATTATATCCTTGGCAGGATATTTAGCTAAGGCAACTGCACCAGTGATCAATGTGATGATTATGTAATATTAGCAGAATTCTGCACCATAAGATCAAACGTCAGTGTTTGCATTAATACAGACCGTTTCTATGACTGAGAATAATTTTTTTCTGTGTTAACTGTTAAAGCATTCAGTATACTTGTGTCACTTGCAGGCAAATTCATGCTTCAGTATCTTCGTTCCTTTCAAAGACAATGAACTTTTTCCATTTGCTGTAATTTCTGTTTGATAACCTACAACTAATTTTCAATTTAGATAAATTGCTTAGGAATGCAAGAAGCAACATAGCTCGATGCAGAGAAAACATTCTGTTCTTTGATTTTCATTTTTCTAGAGATACATTACATATTTGTGTTAACATAATATTTCAAAATGATATTCAGGGCAATAATGTATTTCAAGAATATTTTAAAATACTAATTCTGTTGGTTTTATTAAATCCTTTTTAAATTTATTTTAAAATCACAAATTAGCAAATAATGGGCTTCTAAACAAAAATCATAAGCAATGTCACCTACTGACCAAAAGTGGAATGGCCATCTAAGAAAGGGGGAGGGGGGTGGAGAACAAAATCTGTGGAAGTACAGGTTTCTTGTTCCTGTACAACAGTTATTCTGAGGTTTAAATTCCAACTCTAAGTGAAGAAAAATGGAGGAGCAAATTTATTGTACATCGATTTCTTATTCCCAGGATTATTATGGATTGGCAAAAGATCTGAGAATTTAAAAGGCTGGAGTAAAAGATTCTGACATGACAACCCATCTAGAGACTTGTGGTGAGACTAGCTAGGCCATGTTCCAGAGCAGCCCTCAGGAGTGTAGGTATTAAAAATCATCAGTTTCAACAATTGGCTAAGTTTCTGGCGTCATTCAAAGGGGATACAGTGTCTGTCCACCTGGGATGACATGCTCGACCACCCCCATAGTGCCTTTTTAGGCAAGGATCAAAAAGACAAGCCCACCACCATAAATAACACAAGTAACAAAAAACTGAGGGTAATGCTAGAAGTCTAAACCTCAAAATGTATGCACTCGAGGCACTCCTCAGTATGGAGAAAATTGATATATGTGCAGTAACAGAGACCTGGTTTAAGGCTCCAGAGAGCACTCCAACACTACCAGGCTACAACTCGTACCATACATTTCGGCCACAGAACCCAGACCAAAATACAAAAGGCGGGGGAATATCCATATTCATCAAGGATACCCACACCTCCAGGATAGTGGCACAGCACAATGCTCCAGAGATCATCCACATGCAACTAAACGGGCAAAACTGCAATTCAGATTGTAGCTTGCTACAGACCAAAACACTGGGAAACAAAGGTCCTACCAAACACCTTAATATTGGGCGATTTCAATTACCCAAACTACTCAAGTACTAACTCCATTGCCCAACATTTCCTAGAATTTATAAACTCAAATGCCCTGGATCAACTGGTCAACACTCCCACCAGAGGTTACAACATATTGGACCTGGTCATCACCAAGATGGGCAACCGGTGTTCCACACCGGAAGTCAACCCCTCGCTGGTTAGATCGGACCATAAACAAATCACTCTGGATATCCACATTCCACCCCCACCCCCGGTCAAGGAAACCACAGTGAAAAACTTTTCAAAAGCAAACTTCACATTACTTAAGACCGAGGTGGGAAGTTTTAAAGCCCCCATACTAAAGGATAACACTGTCCAAGCTGCAAAATCCTTTGCAAATGCATTCTATGGGCACCTACAAGAATGCATGGATCGTGCTATCCCAAGCAAAACCAAGACTCACTCCTCCAAGAAAAGGAAACCAGTCTGGTGGACTCCTGCCATAAATAAGCTATACAACAGAAGGAGGAAACTAGTATAGAAAAGAGCAAAATCCCAACAAGGGAAGACATCCCTGATCAATACCAGCAAAAAACTACAATCAGTCTTAAAATCATCCAGGGCTAGCTTTGAAAGAAAAATTGCCAAGGACTCCAAAGATGACATAGCTAAAGAATGCCTTGTGGTTAAGAATCTAAGTGGCAATGCTCAGATCTGCTCCGAGTTAGTGCAGAATGGCACAAATTACACTGAACCAACCGATATTACCAACTTTCTGGCAGACCGGTTCAGTGCAAACTTCACCCCCTTCTCACCCCCCCAAAAGAGCCCATAACCATACCAGAAGAATGTACAGCCCCTGAAATCAGACACTCCGGTTAAAACAGCCCTCTCCAAAGCCAAAAACAGCACCAATGGGACCGGACACTGACCCAGGCTGCATCCTACACGAGCTCAAAGACAAAACTAACCCCTCACCTAAACACACTGTTCAAACTCAGTGTCTCCACAGGCTATGTACCCATAGAGTGGCGCCGTTATTCCGCTCCACAAAGGTGGAGCCACAACAAACCTCAGGAACTATCACCCTATAAGCCTGACTAGCTTGGTCTGAAAGGCTATGAAGCGCATCATGGAACTCATTAAAGACATTGGGAACCTCCAAACACTGGACCCTACCCAGTTCGGCTTTATTAAGGGCAGATCATGCCTCCTAAAATGTGGTGGACTTTAAGATGGTTATCAAGGCTATAGACGTGGGAAAGGTGGTACACACAGCCTACCTAGACCTCACAAAGGCCTTTGACACCATTCCCCATTCTGATATTATAGACAAGATCACCAGCCTGAACATAAAACCCCAATGTCACAAGATGGGTTGCCAACTGGCTCACGGACAGAACCCACATGGTGAGAGTTGTGGAAGCTAGGTCCGACTCTAAACCGGTTACAAGTGGCATTCCCCAGGGCTCAGTCTTAGGACCTCTCCTGTTCAGCATATACTTCTCAGAGGTACAGGCCAGCACAGGAGGACTATGGCTGACCAAGTTCACAGACGACTGCAAATTAGGGGCTATAACTGACTCTCTGGCTGACACAGACATCCTCCAAAAGGGTCTCACTGAGATGGATACCTGGTGTCAAAATCATGGCCTCAAGCTAAATGCCAAAAAGTGCATAGTCTACCCACAAACTACCAAATAGGTGGTAGTTTCCCAAATATGAAAAACGTAATAAGGGATCTGGGTTACCAAGTAGATAGTAATCTCCCCTTTGATAATCACATTGCCAAAGTAGTTAGAAAATCCTTCTATGTGGCCTACCTAATCACAAAAGGGTTTGCATCCAGATCAAGAGAGGTCATTGTGCCCCTCTACTCATCACTCATCAGACCCATCATAAGTACAATACCCCATTTGGGATGTACCTCACAAGACACCTACAACAGCTGGAAAGACCACAGAAGTACCTCACCAAGAGGATCACTGGCCTCAAGCAGATGCCCTATGCAGCTTGACTGAAGAAACTCCAGCTGTACTCTGTTGCATACCACCTACTCAGAGGTGATCACTGCCTGACATACAAGGCCATGTCCAACCCAGAATTGATGGACATGCTCCACCTAAAGAAAACCATATCCCCTCGAGCCACACGCTCTAGGGATCTAAACCTCACCACAACAATAAATAGGACATGCTGGAGGGATAGATTCCTGTCCCGGAGACTTTCCATAGTTTGGAACAAGATTCCAATCTACATTAGGTAGAGCTCCTCACTAACGCTCTTCAAAAGAAACCTTGACGAGTGGATGGGAAACAGAAAGTTTACCCCAGGGATCACTTCAGTGGCTCTGCTGGAGAAAGGCACAGGTAACTAATCTATGGGGGCGACAAAAGCCTACACATTCTGGCTAGGCTTATAAACGCCTTTGGGCAAATATTCTATTGTCTAACTTGTAAAATGTCAATAAAATACATGTCATCAGATATTAAAATGTAAATAAAGTGAAATGCTTATAACTGTAGAGAGTGTGTTGACATGGGTCTACTTCACTTGACCTAAAACCCATTTGACAGACACCCAATTGACCTAAATTTCATTTGACCTAGTTAACTCCCATTTCACAGACATGTTTGGTTGCACATTGTCCTGTTTCTGTTAAGAGGGTTAGTAAGTAGTTTTTAAGTTCTGGAAAGGGTTAGTTATTGGCGTTCTAAGTGTGCTTGCCTATGGTTTAAGATTTAGTATGTTGAAATTCAGCATTGTAAGCGGTCAGTGAAATGGGAGTCTGTCAAATGAGTTGTTAGCCAAATGAAAATTTAGGTCAATTGGGTGAAGTAGACCCGTTTGACAGGTATGAGGCATGCATTCACGTGTTTAGTTATGGTCGTGTGCTTTACAGTTACATAAAGCATGCTCACATTCCTAGCATTTTGTCCAAGTGTAAATTAAATAAATTATGCAACTATAAAAATTGTCTAGAACTGTACGACTTTAATGTATATATAGTTCCAGTTGTCACGATTGTGCAACACCAACAAAATTGTGCAACTCAAATGAGTACAACTTAAGCAGCACCAAAACTCTAATCTAATTTCCCCAAGTAAAATTTTTCAAATACCAAAGTGATTACCAAAGTAATAAGTTTCTTCATCAGAATATAGTTATTGGTAAATATCTATTTTAAGTTTAAAATGCTCTTCCAAGTTAGAAATAAAGAAAGGGGAGTTAGACGTGAAACATCATTTGATATGCCCATGCCACACAGACTCCCTTGTGATATAGTGCCTCAAACCTAATTCAGGTGTTAGGTCAAGTAATTAGGTGGCACTACAAATAAAAGGATGGCATTCTTTTTCTGGAGAGACTGGAAAGGCTCAATTTAATATAAAAGTGAGCAAAAACCTGACAAAACACCTGCCATGCAACATAGAACCCATGCAGTTACAGAACAAGGGAGAGAAGTCTCATGGAAGGCACATGTCCCATATCTTGGGATCACTGATAAATGGATTTAAGGACAGAAATGCACAGAAGGGCAGGACTGGGGCAACAAATAATTGTATGTATAATTCAAGTTGAACAAAACTTCCAGCCTCACGAGTTGAATGTAAACTGTGCAAAGAGGCAGAGTTTAACCACATGTTCATTCCAAACTTGCAAAAGGAGTTCATGGGTATGTTGTAAAGAACATAAAACTGTAGAGGGGATGGCAAAGCAGTGCAAAAACTACAGATGAAGCAATAAAGAAAGAGACAACTGAAAGAACTGAGATGAAATCAAACTAGTGCAATATAAAAAGGATAAAGATAAAGGAAAAGACGCAGAAGGAAAAGGAATAGTAAAAGCAACTAGAAAAACAAGATCCAGACCAGATGTTACAAAAAACTGCATACAAGAAATAGAGAAAGGAGAACAGACACACAAAACTCTATCCTATAAAGTAAAAACAATAAATGAGAAACTTGAAGGATACCAGAATGTCTTATGAAATGCAATTAAGTTAGGTCTCAGAATGTCAGCTAGGGAAACAGCAGAAAATGAAAATGCTAAGGCACTCAACAGGTCTGCCAACCCTGTTCCTACTCCACAGGTTTAGGAATGCCCAGACTCTGCCAGTCTGCCCTAACACACAATTTAAAATTTTCATCACCGTCACTTAAGTAAGCCAACAGTCAAGTCATGTATGTGTATGAGCATTTTCACCCCTTGCTCCTCAAACTATCCAGTCAAACTCAGTTTGACTAAAAAGTACAATGCCTAAACAGATATCCTACATAGACCGACTCAAAGCCCTGTGACTATACTCTGTATCCTACATACTGCTAAGAGTTGTCCTAGGTCTTGCATACACAGTGTCATCCAACACAATACTGATGGATTTACTGCACATCAGAAAGTCAAATGGTATTAGAAATAGTTTGCCTAGGGATCTATACCTCTTCTGCAACATCAGAAGAATGACTTGGTTGGGCAAAGTATGTCTTGCAGAGGATAGCACTGCTCTGGACCAGACTGCCCATCCACATAAAACAAAGTTCATCCCTGTCCATATTCAAGTGCAACTTGAATCCACAGATGGGAGAAAAAGTTACCCCAGAACTGCCCCTGTACTACTAATAGACAGAGGTAGTTCCTAAATGCTTTATCCCATAAGTGGGTTCTCTCAAATTAACTATGGTATGATCCCAGTTATTTTTATCAGGGGTAATACATAATTATCGACCATGGAATGGCAAGGACAATCTATCAACCAAATGGCTACGTTAACTCAGCCCAAAAAGGGAAACTAGCTAGGCTTAAAATGGTAGCAGGAAACCGGAGGCTCAAGGATTATGATTTACATTCAATGTTTTACTCCGTTTTACTTTCAGGTGTCATGGCAATAAATCTCCCACAAAATATATAGGGGAGGTGTTTCTGAGGAGACTTCACTCCTCCACTAAAAACAGACTGGAACAGTGATATAGAATTTAGATTTGGGGACAAAATGGACTCTGACAATTTTATGTACAAATAGTGCAATTAATACACAAACAGTTTAGGGGGCAATGAAAATCATTCTGCAGCTGCTGGCTTCTTAGACACCATGGTAGGTGTTTTTTTCTAGTAGCAAAACAAGGACAACCAGTTATGAGAAATTGTACAATACTATTTCTAGCATTTGTACTGCCCGGCAGTTTTGATAGATACAAAAGTGAAAGTTAAAATGAAATGCCATTAGAAAGGGTGCAGGCGTGCAGCTCCCAAAGCAAGTGTAGTAATTGTCAAAAAGAGCATATGACTAAGGATGGTTTGTCAAGGTGAGGGGAATAACTAGACAAGAATCTACACAAAAGGTTTTACAAGCCAGACAGGGAAAGAGAGAGACAACCTTCAGCTCCACCCCTAAATGTAGTGGTGTAGTGGTGTGGAAGAGTTTGAGCTAGGAGAAACTTCATATACTCCTGCTTGTATCTTTCACAGATTGAGGAAAAACAAGTTTACTATGCATGTACAGTAGACTTGAAACCTATCCTATAGCGCTAGTTTTCAAAAAACTACCTAAACCATGGAGTTCTGACAAAGATTAGCGGTCTTTACAATCTCTCTCTTTACTGGTGGATATGTG
>NC_056737.1:879294629-879317129 GCF_019279795.1 Protopterus annectens
TGGACTTGATTAGTCCTCTTAGTTTCTTGTTTAGTATAATTAGAGAGCTACTATAATTCTAGGAGTTGCTCTTTTTCATTTTAGCCATGACCTTTTTCCTTTTGTTATATACCTCTATTAAAGTTAGGAATAGTTCCTAACTGTTACAGGGATAGCTGGAGTTAGAGTTGATTTTTATTTCTAAGACAGTTTTGTGATTCTACCTTACCAATGAAAACATGACACTGCTGGGGGGGGGGGGGGTAGTGCTCTCCCATAATGGTGAGTATCGGGTCTGGTATGCTTGAACCTCTGGTGGGCGTACCAGTGACCAGTAAAGTCCAGGCATTGTTGTGCCTGGAAATATAAGGCAGTGTATGTTTCCCAGTCTAGAGGGGTAGTTAAAGTCTCCCATGGATAGGGTATTTGAATTAATGGTGAGAGTATCTCCAGTAGGTCTAGGCATGAGTTATGGGATTCTACGTACACAGAGGGTGACCTATACTTGCTAGAATGTGGTATGGGACTGCCTATGATGATTTGCCCATGGATAAATTCCAGTGAAATCATCCTCTTTAGTCAACACATTTCTACTTATCCTCCACCTTTTGTCCCAGTTTGGCAGCTGATGGCCTAAAATGTGTGAAAAGCACTGAAGCCTTGCACTGCCAAAGTACTTTCTGTGAATTTAAACTATGTCTTATTAATGGCACAGATGCCAGAATTCCCCAGAGTGAGAACAGCTTGTAGGATGTGGAGTTTGTTTTGGTTCCTAGTATTTATTCTCTAATGAGTGAGCATCCCTGTTTAACTTAATCTTATACAGGATTTCTCCTTGTTTTAAGGGCTTTATTGGCAGGAAGGAGTCAGAAAGGCTGTGAGGCAATAAAATGCCTCAACATTTGTGGTACGAAAACCTTGTTTTTCCATGTATTTCCCTCAATCACTAAATCTATAGGAGAGGACATCAAGGTGGTTATCCATTTGCTATGTGTGTACAGGATTAAAATTTGGCTGAGAGTATATCTATAGCTATGAAAGAGCATTTGCATTTATAAACAGAGCATTTGCATTTATAAACAAAGAACATTTTTAATAGGAGTTATTTCAGACTGGTCTGCTTAAAAGAACTAAACCACTATGGATAGTGTAAATTTGCAATTGGCACGACTCAGCAGCTGCTATTGAAAGATTCTAAACGCATCTGCCCACAAGCTAATGTTCAATGACCTCATGATTCCTTGTATTGCAAGAGAAAAAAAAAAAATGTTTGGACTATTTTTTTATGCGACTACTGCATTAGCCTGAAAAAAAAAAAAGTTTATAAATACATGGTAGCAATTATCTGACTGTGGACTGAATTACACAGTGCATTTTCAGCTCTTCCCAAATTAGCAGGATTCTGTGAACATTAAGAGCAAATGTCAGTGTTTGCATTTACGTGAATTGTTTTTATTTCTGAGAAGCAATGTCTTTTTATTGTGCGTTAACTGTTAAAGCATTCTGTTGGTTCTTTTCGGCTTTTCCTGGTTAGGGGTCGCCACAGCGGAACTCGGGTCCGCTAATGATTGGCAGTAGATTTTTTACAGGTGCCAAGGTGCCAGCTCAATGCCCAACCTTCAATGAAGGCACGCCCATTCGACATCTTTCGAACGCCACTCGACTGCGGGGAGGACATGCAGACTCCACACAGAAGGCGCTCCAGCAGAGAATCGAACGGAACCAAAGTAAATGTAGTACCACTAGCAGCAAAATTCATGCTTCAGTACTCTACTTTTAAGTACATAACATACCTTTTTTCAATGTGTTTTAAACTGTTTGATAAATTGCAGTTTATTTACAATTACATTTTATTAGATGAATTCTTACGAATATAAAAAGTTTATTGCTGAGAGATTATGTTCTGTTTTTCTGATTTATATTTGTTCCTTTCATATGACTGGTATACGTCGAGAGCTAGCAGATATGATGGACAGAAGGAAGGTTGGTATATTGTGTGTGCATGAGACCAGATGGAAGAGGAGTAAGACTAGGTGTATCAGAGGTGGGTTAAAATTGTTTTATCATGATGTGGATGGGAGGAGAAATGGCATAGGAGTTATCCTGAAGAACAGTATGCCAAGAGTGTTTTGGAGGTGAAAAGAGTGTCAGATAGAGTGATGTTTATGAAGCTGGAAATTAATGGTGTAATGATGAATGTTGTTAGTGCATATGCTCCACAAGTTTGGTGTGCGATGGAGGAGAAAGAAAAATTTTGGAGTGAGTTGGATGAAGTGTTGAGGACTGTGCCTAAGGGTGAGAGAGTGGTGATTGGAACAGATTTCAATGGGCATGTTGGTGAAGGGAACAGAGGGGATAAGGAAGTGATGGGTAGGTATGGTGTTAAGCAAGGAATGCAGAAGGTCAGATGGTAGTGGATTTTGCAAAAAGGATGGACATGGCTGTGGTGAATACGTATTTTAACAAGAGGGAGGAGCATAGGGTGACATACAAGAGTGGAGGAAGATGCACACAGGTGGATTATATCTTATGCATTAGGGCCAGTTTGAAGGAGACTGTGTAGAGTAGTGACCGGGGAAAGTGTAGTTAGGCAGCATGGGATGGTGGTTTGTAGGATGACATTGGTGATCAAGAAGAGGAAGAGGAGGAGGAGGAGGAGGAGGAGTGTAAGAGCAGCACCAAGTATCAAATGGTGTAAATTGAAAAAGGGTAATTGTGAGGTGGAGTTCAGGGAAGAGTTAAGACAGGCACTGGGTGGCAGTGAAGAGTTACCAAATAGCCGAGTAACTACAGCAGAGCTAGTAAGGGAGACAGCTAGAAAGGTGCTTGGTATGACATCTGGACAGAGGAAGGACGACAAGGAGACATGGTGGTGGAATGAGAAGTACAGGAGAATAGAGAGAAAGAGGTTGGCAAAGAAGAAATGGGATTGTCAGAGAGATGAAGAAAGTAGACAAGAGTATAAGGAGATGAGGTGCATGGCAAAGAGAGAGGTGTAGAAGGCTAAGGATAAGGCATATGAAGAGTTGTATGAAAGGTTGGACACTAAGGAGGGAGAAAAGGACCTGTACCGATTGGCTAGACAGAGGGACCGAGCTAGGAAAGATGTGCAGCAGGTAAAGGTGATAAAGGATAATGAGGGAAACATACTCACAAGCGAGGAGAGTGTGTTGAGCAGATGGAAAGAGTACTTTGAGGGGTTGATGAATGAAGAGAATGAGAGGGAGAGAAGGTTGGATGATGTGGGGATAGTGAATCATAAGTGCAATTTATTAGCAAGGAGGAAGTAAGGATAGCTATGAAGAGGATGAAGAATGGAAAGGCTGTTGGTCCAGATGACATACCTGTTGCAGCATGGAGGTGTTTAGGTGAAATGGCAGTGGAGTTTCTAACCAGATTATTTAATGAAATCTTGGAAAGCGAGAGGATGCCTGAGGAATTGAGAAAAAGTGTTTTGGTACCAATTGTTAAGAATAAGGGTGATGTGCAGAGATTAAACTGATCAGTCACAGTATGAAGTTATGGGAAAGAGTAGTGGAAGCTAGGTTAAGAAATGACATGATGATTAGTGATCACCAGTATGGTTTCATGCTGGGAAAGAGCACTACAGATGCGATGTTTGCTCAGAGTGTTGATGGAGAAGTACAGAGAAGGTCAGAAGGAGTTGCATTGTGTTTTTGTAGACAGAGAAAACAAATGACAGGGTGCCTAGAGAGGAGTTGTGGTATTTATGATGAAGTCAGGAGTGTCAGAAGTATGCAAGAGTGGTACAGGATATGTACGAGGGTAGTGTGATAGCGGTGAGGTCTGTGGTGGGAGTGACTGATGCATTTAAGGTGGAGGTGGGATTACATCAAGGATCAGCTCTGAGCCATTTCTTATTTGCTATGGTGATGGACAGGTTGACAGACAAGATCAGACAGGAGTCCCCGTGGACTATGATGTTTGCAGATAACATTGTGATCTGTAGTGAGAGCAGGGAACAGGTGGAGGAGACCCTGGAGAGATGGAAATATGCTGTAGAGAGAAAAGGAATGAAGGTCAGTAGGACCAAGACAGAATGTGTGTGTGTGTGTGTGTGTGTGTGTGTGTGTGTGTGTGTGTGTGTGAATGAGAGGGAAGATAGAGGAATGGTGAGGATGCAAGGAGTAGAGGCGGGGAAGGTGGATTAGTTTAAATGCTTGGGATCAATAGTTCAGAGTAATGGTGAGTATGGAAGAGAGGTGAAAAAGAGAGTACAGGCAGGATGGAGTGGGTGGAGAAGAGTGTCAGGAGTAATTTGCGACAGACTAGTACCAGTAAGAGTGAAAGGGAAGGTCTACAAGAGGGTAGAGAGACAAGCTATGTTATATGGGTTGGAGACAATGGCATTGACAAAAAGGCAGGAGTTAGAGCTGGATGTGGCAGAGTTAAAGATGTTAAGATTTGCACTGGGTGTGATGAGCTTGGACAGGATTAGGAATAAGTATATTAGAGGGTCAGCCCAGGTTGGAAGGTTTGGAGACAAAGCCAGAGATGCAAGATTACGTTGGTTTGGACATGTGCTGAGGAGGGGTGCTGAGTATATTGGGAAAAAGATGCTAAGGATGAAGCTATCAGGTAACAAGAAAAGAGGAAGCCTAAGATAAGGTTTATGGATGTGGTGAAAGAGGACATACAGGTGGTTGGTGTGAGATCAAGATGCAGAGGAAAGGAAGAAATGGAAACAGATGATCCTCTGTGGCGACCCCCAACGGGAACAGCCGAAAGAAGATGATGATGATGATTTGTTCCTTTCAAGTTATAATGTTTGTCAACATATTTCAAAATAATATCCAGAGTAATAATGCGTTAATACTAATTCTGGATTAATTCCGTCAGACTTGTAAAAAATAAATAAATAAAAATAACTTGTCTGCAATTTATTTGCAAGTCAACATCACTACCTACAGGCCAAATTTGGAACTGGCCATCTAAAAGTATTAAAATAATAAAGGGGAAAAAATAAAACCAAAAATAGATTTCCTGTTGATGTGTAACATAAGTTACTTCGGATTTAAAAATCCAGTTATTAGAAAGGGATGGAGGATCAAATTTTTTGTATACAGGTCTTGTTCTGTAGCTAGGTATGGATTTATTCTCTCCAGCTGCCAATAAAACTTCATGTGTCTGTGCTGTGACTGAAACCTGGTTCAAGGCTCCTGAGAGCACCCCAGCACTATCAGGTTATACCTCATATCATGCGTTCTGGCCCCAAAATCCGGACCGAACCACAAAAGGGGGGGGAGTATCCATATTCATAAAGGATACCCAAACCTCCAGGTTAGTGGCAATGCACGAAGCATCGTAGACCATCCAGGTGCAATTAACCATAGGTAAAACTGCCCTACAGTTTGTAACATGCTACAGACCACCTTCTCAAACTCAGGAAACCCACACAGCCTTCCTGAAGACACTGGAGTATGAATGTCTCTCCAAACACCATCATATTGGGCGACTTCAACTACCCAAACATAGACTGGGAACATTACTCAAGCCCCAACACCCTAGCCCAAAGGTTCCTGGAGTTCATAAACTCAAATGCTATGGAACAACTAGTCACCATTCCCACAAGAGGACAAAATATACTAGACCTGATCATCACAAACATGGGGACAAAATGCTCCACACCGGAAGTATATCCCTCATTGGTGAGATCAGACCATAAATTAATCTCACTGGAGATCCACATCCCGCCCCCACCCCCAGCAAAAAAGACCACAGTGAAGAACTTCTCAAAAGCAAACTTCACACTTCTTAAGACTGGAGTGGTATCCTTCAAGGCCCCCGAGCCAATGGAAACCACAACCCACGCTGCTGAAACCCTTACAAATGCCTTCTACGAGCACCTCCAGGAATGTATGGATCAAGCAATCCCTAATAAAATCAAGACCCTTTCCACCAAAGGCAGGCGCCCGGTCTAGTGGACCCCAGCCATAAACAAACTCTACAACAAGAGGAGAAAGCTACTACATGACAGAGCAAAATCCCTAAAAGGGAAGGCATCTCTGATCACTACTAGCAAAAAACTATGATCACTCATAAAATCATCCAAGGCCAACTTTGAGAGAAAAATCGCTAATGACACAAAAGACAATCATAAGGCCTTCTTTAGCTATGTTAGAAACCTGGGTGGAAAACTCCCAGATATGCTCAGAATTAGTCCAAAATGATAAAAAAAAAAAAATCACTGCAGACATTGCCAACATACTGGCAGACAGGTTCAGTGCAAATTTCTCCCCTCCCTTATCAACACCCCCCCCCCCAAAAGGAGAAATATCTATCCCACCAGAGTCTAGCCTCCCAAACATCTCAGATGCCCAGGTGAGAGCTGCTCTCTAAAGCAAAAAACACAGCATCAATGGGACCGGACGGTGTCCCCGGCTGTGTGCTACACAAACTCAATGAGGAACTAAACCCACACATAAGGCTGCTGTTTAATCTTAGCCTTACTACAGGATACGTACCCAAAGAATGGCGTACGGCAACTGTGGTCCCACTCCACAAAGGCGGTGCTTCTACAGACCCTGGAAATTACCGCCCCATAAGCTTGACGAGCCTTGTCTGCAAAGCTATGGAGAGGATCATAATGGAACTCATAAATAAAGACATTGGGGACCTACAGACACTGGATCCTACCCAATTTGGCTTTGTCAAGGGCAGATCCTGCCTCTTGAACTTGGTCGACTTCGAAACAGTCACCAAGGCCATTGATGAGGGTAAGGCAGTTCACACAGCCTACCTTGACCTAGCAAAAGCGTTCGACAATACCCAACTCTGGCATCATAGAAAAGCTCACCAGCTTAGATGTAAACCCATATGTCACAAGATGGGTTGCAAACTGGCTCAAGGACAGAACACACAGGGTTAGAGTTGCTGGTGCCATGTCAGACTCTAAGCCAGTCACGAGCGGTGTCCCACAGGGCTCAGTCCTGGGCCCCCTCTTGTTCGGCATTTATTTTTCTGAAGTACAGGCAAACATAGGGGGATTGTGGCTGACAAAATTTGCAGATGACTGCAAACTGGGCACCATAATTGACACTCCATCAGACACAGACATCCTCCAGAGAGGTCTCATAGAAATGGATAACTGGTGCCAGAGCCATGGCCTTAAGCTAAATGCCAAAAAATGTATAGTCATACCCTTTGGGAAAAACAAGGTAACCCCTAATTACCACATAGGTGGTAATCCATTAAACATGGAAGAAGTTATCAGGGACCTGGGGACCCAAGTTGACAGTAACCTCTCTTTTGACACTCACATTGCCAAAGTGGTTAGGAAGACCTTCTACATTGCCCACCTGACCATGAAGGAAGGGATTCACATCCAGATCAGGAGAGGTCATTGTACCCCTGTACTCTTCACTTATCAGACCAATGATTGAGTACAACACCCCATTCGGAATGTACCTTACCCGACACCTGCAGCAGTTGGAAAGACCCCAAAAGTTCCTCACCAAAAGGATAAAGGGGCTCAAACATATGTCATACGATGCCCGACTGAAGAAACTCCAGCTCTATTCAGTCGCATACCATCTGCTCAGAGGTGATCTGTGCCTGACATACAAGGCCATGTCCAACCCGGAATTAATGGACATGCTCCACCTCAAAAAATCCAAATCCACCAGAGCCACGAGAGCAAGAGATTTAAACCTCAACACGGATATAAATAGGACGTGCTGGAGGGACAGATTCATCACCCAGAGACTCCCTACACTATGGAACAGAATCCCAGTCCATGTGAGGCAGAGCCCCTCGAGAAATCTTGACGAGTGGATGGGAGATCGTAGGTTTACCCCGGGAATCATCTCGGTGTCACTGCTGGACAGAGGCACAGCAAACTAATGGGTATAGTATTCTCATCCTAAGGGGTGGTATTTCAAACACTAAATCACATGATCAAAAGATACTAAATAACCCTCCCATTAAAGGCAGAGATTATTTCCTAGAACCACATAAAAATATCAAAAAGCAATTTACTAAACATTCAATAGACAAAAATAGATAAATGTAAAAATACATCTTAAAACAAAACAAATAAAGAGAACAAATTTTACATTATCTAGAAAGTGTTTTCATCTTTACAGCACAGCTAACTGTTCATTTAAACTAGACCAAAAATATGCATTCAGGTATATTTGCCAAGATAACTCCTTTAATTTCAAAAGCAATTAACTAGGACCTCTCCTTACTCCTTCTATACGATCAGTGGCCATAAATTTAAAAATATGCCCCTCATTTTCCACCACATGTTTAGAAAGTGCATTATTTATCCTGCTTCTCTTAATACTGTACTCATGTTCATAGATCTGCTCCTTGAAGCAATCTGTTTTGTCCACATAAAAAAAATGGGCAACATTGGCAGAGGGCCAAATATACTACCCTTCGTGTTTCACAATTAACATTCCCCTGGATTTGGTATTTCTGCCCCTTAATCTCAAAAGCTGGCCCTATTTTAATTAATCTGCAAAATTAACAAAAGCCACATTTCCTCATTAAGGAACACTTCTTTTTAGTCCCTATATTTTACAATTATATACATACATATACACACACTTTTTTTTTTTTTTTTTTTTTTTTAATTCTTACCGCTACGGAAGATCATCTCAGTTCAACCCCTAAACATTCTGATCCTCAGTAAACAAAACCCAGTTTTTATATACAATTTGCCGGGCCATTCTCATGTCCGAACAAAATGTGGTGAAAAATTCATATTAAACTCCTCCTTATTCTTAACTGCTAATGTTTTAAGCTTGTCAATATCATCTCTAACTTCACCATTCAAAATAGGCTTGAAATAACCTTGTGCTCTCTTCTAACAATTCCTGCAATAAGAATGGTGGGTATCCTCTTTTTGTGAATATTCCAATAAATGTACAACACTTCTCAATAAATTGTTGTTCCAAGGAAATCATCCAGGTGGTTCTAACTAGCTGGCCTTTCACCATGGATTTTATCGGATGTAATGGGTGTGCACTAGCAAAATGAAGGAACCTATTAGAATAAGCCTCCCTCCTATATATTTTTGATGCAAGCCTTTGATTCTCTCCATCTTCTCTCAAACTTACATCTAACTACACTACTTCATCAGCTTTTACCTCACAAGGAAAGGAAGTCAGTTGTGTTGATATAATTCATAAAATCTCCTATACATTTTCCTTTTTTATCCTTCCATAAGATAAACATGTCATCCAAGTAACATGTATACATAGATATCTTATCAGCAACCAAGCCATTACCAAAAATAAACTTCTTTTCCCACTGCACCATTACTATGTTAGCAAAGGTAGCTCACAAAGGAGAGGCCATTGCATCTCCCATTTTTTGTAAATAAAATTGGCCTGCGAAGGACAAATAATTATTGCTAAGCACCAAATACAAAGTTCTTCATATAAATTTATCTTCTCATGTAAAACCATTCACTGGATTTTTTTTTTTTTTAATAATGAAGAATTTTACACAAGGCATCTAGTAGGCTCTGGGCAGTACCAACTGCTGTATTACTTCACTCTCTATTGCTCCCTCAGGTGTCCACTCTCTATACAGCAACCCTTTGTTCCAATATAGAGACTCCCTTTTTCCTTGAGAATCACCTTTTCCTTGATAATCAGGTAACTCCTTAGCTTCCTCCCTCAAGCCTCGTAAGGTAGGGTCCATAAGCAGAGCTGGTCTCAATTCTACCTTTGTGACCCTTCCCAGCTCACCTTCCACAGGAAGCCTGGAATCTTCTGAAAGAGGTGCCTCACTGTTAGACTGAGGGACTACCACTCACTTCTGTCCTTGTAGTCACACTTTCCATGGGAAGACCAGTACCTGCCAGCAGCTGTGGCTTGCTTTCAGGTTCACCCTTACAAGCTAGCTCCCTCCCTGCTTCAGGTGTGGGGTCTGTCTGGGTCTCCCTCAGGCTACCAGACCCACATGCCCGTCTCCAAGCCTGTGTGTAACTGCATGCACACAAAGTACTGCATTACCAAATCATTCCCTATCAAGGCATCTGCAGGGATATCCTCAAACACACCTACCTGCTTGCTTCCTTTTCCATCCTCTCAGTCAAGGTGAACCCTGGCCAAAGGTATTTGGAATGGGGTCCCTCCTAAAGCTCTGACTGGAGTAGATTGCCCAAGCAAGAACTCCTCTTTAACCACTGCAGGCTTCACAATGGTTATGTCAGAGGCTCTCTCTCTTAGCAATGACCAGTCTTCCATCCACTAAGACAGGATACAAACTCCTGTGATAGTTTGGTACCCCTGTTGTCTCAACTTATCACTGGCATGCTGTTATTCCCTCTAGCAAGGTGGTAAACAAAAAGTGAGGGAGCCAGCTTCATGGACATTTGTATGCTACATGGCCCCTCAGGTTATATTTAAAACATCTAACCCTTAATCCTGGCCATGTACCTGAACTAGTGGCTCCCCTGTTACTGGTGGACTCTGTTGGGGTGGTTTAGACTGCCCACCATGGGTTCCCTTATATCCATGTGCAGCACTGGGTATCCCCTTCTTCTGCAGTGTTACTCCGCTTGCCAAGTACAGATCCCCTTTTCTCTCCAGTTCATCTGCAGAGTTGCACTCCCAGTCTGGCAACCAGATTCACATGTCTTCAGGCAAAGTGCTAAGGGCTTGTTCCCTCACCAAAAGGTCTGCCAGCCTTTCAAAAGGGGTGACCAAACACCCACTAGGGAAAATAAGTGCTTAACTCAGCAATATAAATCGCATACACATCTGTCTTGCATCTATGCTCACAAACCTTTGTTTGGCAAGTTTCAGGTGTTAACACATTCTAATAAACATCGTTTAACTTTATCATTGTTTAAACAATCAGTATCAGACAATTTAGAAAGAGCAGTTACAGCTTTACCATAGAGTAAAGGGGGGGGGGGGAAGAGTCAGGAATCATACCCAGAGTCCTTGGTCAACATTATACAGTTTACATACTCTTTCAAATATATTAATAAAAACTATAAAATAATCATCATATGTAAACTGCGAAAGAAATTTACTGACCTTTATTGCTTCTGGGGTTTGGTTACTCCCTTCCCCATTACCTTCATAACCCTGACGAAGAGTCAGCATCTCCCTCTCATGTTGGCTCCATTTCTCCTTTTCTTTCAGTCTCCAAATGCCGCAATCTCTCATTCTCTTCTACCTCCAAAACACTGCAATCTCTCATTCTCTTCTACCTCCAAAACACTGCAGTCTATCTGCCGATTCCAATTCCAAGAGTTTGGCTTCAAACTCATGTCTCCAACTCCAGATGGATTTTTATGTCCTCTGAGGAAAAGGTGAATTGTCCCATTTCTTGAAGGCTACACATCCCCATCACCAGCCTGGTTGCTGGTCCATGCTGCAGGTGCAATTAAGGCTAAAATCATTTCCTCTTTAGTTAGGTTGGCATGCACCAGCCCTTTGGCTTCACAGACCTTGGCCAACTGGTTCTTTGTCAGCTTGCCATAACCCCCTGTTGATATCTTTTCTGGGTTTCCCTGACTAAACTAAACAAAAATAAATAAAACGGTTGTGAAAATGAAACTCTGTAAGTTTACCTTTTGGCTGCTCAGAGTACACACACCTTCAGTGACAAATGCCTACAGGCTACTGAAGTTCAATTAATATCCCACCCAGTTGCCACCAATACATGATGTTCCCTACTCCAGGCCAGTAATTAAGAGGCCTCAAATCCTCACCACTAACACCAGTGAGGGATGGTCACCAAGAGCAAAAAATAGAATTTTCAGATGCAGCTGTCTGCACCAAGCACAATTTCACTTGAGTATACCAGGAGCACACTATATCTGGGGCTGGACTCTCTCTTTTCCACTCACTCTCAATCCACACCCGAAAACAAGACTCCACATCGACCACTTTGAAGCTCTGTACATCTATTCCAAGTAGCTGACACACACACACACACACACACTTGGACATTTGAATTTCACACACACACACACACACACACACACACACACACACACACACGGGAAAGGCTGACAGAATTACTAGCTGTGCCCTCTCTGCCCAGACTACAAGGTAATTACGCTGCCACTAGTCATGTGCTCTAAGGCTCTTACAATGGTACCCAATTATACCAAGTAAAATTAATACCAATACAAATGGTAGAGTTTGACCAATGCAGCAAGATTTTTAGGAGTCGTCACAGTGTCACTAAAATAAGTATAAGCACTCTTAAGATGTTAAAAGTATTCTTTAAAAGACCCGCCACAATGAAAGGTATAGAAACATTTAACAAATAATAAAATGGAAAACGTGAAAATACTGCATATCTAGTTACAAAAGACTAGAGTTGCAATCACAAGAGTTAAAAAAAAGCACAGTTGGATAGATTCACACAGATGCAGAAAAACAGCACTTCACTAATCTCACTATATTTTCCCGACTGACTAAAGAATTACTGTTCCCTAGTTAAGTTACTTACAGCAAGCAATAGGAGGGGAGTGGTCAGGTTCCAAGAAAAAACAAAGTACTGCTGCGAGAGTTCCATCATCTCTCTCTCAGTAATATCTAAAGAAGCATTTCAGTGCTGGTTACAGAATGAAATCACATCTGGTCACCTGACTGGTAATATACACACCCAGAGCTTTGGCAAGACCTGTTGCAGCATCTGAAAGCTATAAAACAATTTCAAAAACTTCCACTCTTCCAGGGTAGCAATTAGTTCACTCCTAAGGACAACACAGTAAAACTCCTAGTCCTGGTTTTCCCAGACACTTTTGTCTCTGGCTGCAATCTGACCTACAAGATAAAATCTTTGATCTAAAACAATCTATTTAATTTTCAGCCTATTTTTTTTTTTCCGAAAATTAGCTGGGCTGAGATTAGTCTCTTCCCTTTCAGAATTCTCTGTTAAAACATATATACATTTAATCAGTTATAATAATACTGTCCGATATACATATACATCTCTTCTGTCCAGCAGGATCCCCTGTTGATGGATTTTTAACAAAAAAATTTTACAAATAACATTTTTAACACAAGCATCTGTACAAATCAGTAGGATAGTCAAATGACTAAATTATTTACAAAACTCCAGCTAGCTATGCTCCATATGTTACACATGCAATACCCTACTCTGCCCGGCACAGATGGCAGTACCTCATATCAACACAGTATATCTCTGAAATTATCACTTTGAGGTCTCCAAACCAAGTTGCTGAAAAATATGCAACCTTTAAGTAACAAAAACATGTTCAAGTGTTCTGTGGGCAACACACGTCAGACAGAATTGCCTGTCTGGCTGGTCTCTCTCTCTCGCCTCTCTGCATTATTTTTACAGCCTCTCTGTATTAGTTTTACTCTTCTCAAACTCAACCATTCTCTGTTTCAGCTCCTATGAACCACCTAACTAAAAAACTCTGTTGCTTTTCACTAGTTATAGAGATGGAGGTGATTTTCAACTTTGAGACACAATAGCATCTCTCAGTGTTTGAGCTCGCTACCGATTGTTTGTGAAACCTTCATAAAACTTGCATAACTGTTCTTAGAGGTTAAGTACCATCCAGGTTTTTGCTGACTGCAGGCTGGGATTAGCACTGTCTGAATCAGAACTTGTGGAGATTCTATTCCTATTCATATATTTTTTTCTTATGATCATTTGCGGCAACAATGAAACCTTGCACTTCTAAAATCATTGATGGCTGATAATGCTGAACCTCTTTTACCAAGGCCTCTGACCTTAGAAATTCAAATGGCTGTCAGGTTCCTTTTCCATTGGATAATCTCCATCTCTGGACCAATCGTTCATATACACACAGCTACCCAACACTTTTACTTATCAGTAGAGCAACTGTTTTTCTGAAAAATGCTCCAAGCCCGTTTCCCTTACTGTATAATGTTTAATTGGTGCCTCGAGCTTGTCTGCTATCCCACTTCCTTCCTCCCTTTCAATGGAGGATAGACAGAAAGATGTTCCAATTAAATATCCCACTAGGGATACACATACCAGACTCTCAGTGCACTGTGGTTTCATCTATGATGCAACTGGCTGACAAAAAAAGTAGTCATTGCTTTGCAATAATCTTTGAAAAAGACAGCATTAGTAGCAAATAACATGATATTCTAAGTTCAATAATCATTATTCCTTTCATCAGGTCACAAATAATATCTCTATGTAAATGATAGACATGTATATTTAGTGTCTATATGTGCATGTGTGTGTGTATGTATTTTACTGGAGCGCCAACATTCTGTCTCAGTCGTCATCTTGGGATTAGTGCTTCTGTTTTCTCCTGGTGAGAGGAGAAGCTCCTGGACACAGTTTCCTGGAGATTGCTGATAACTACTTATAGGTGACAGCTTGGAATCTGTTGCTTATATTCTATTCCTGGTAAGAGAAGAGCAGAGTGCTTTGATTCCTGATGGTTTCTGGTTGGACTGCAAGTGTCTGTGCTTAACGTTCCTGATTGGTCTGGTTGCTATTTAAGGCATCTGCGAGGAAAAGGTTACAAAAAGCCTACAGACCCTTGCACCATCTGGGACAAGACTGGGGATTAACAAACAGGCTGTGGCCTGCTTCTTATCTTGGGATTGGTGCCAATGTTTTGTAAAGCAGCATTGTATCCCAGTAGTGTAAAGCTGAGGTGAGACCAGCATTAGTAGTAGCCAGGCAGTAGCCATGCCTGTGACCTCCCTCTTTTCATCATTCTGGCAAACTAATTCTTTGTTTCCAGTAAATACTCCGATTTGTTTCCAACTGCAGAATATCTGCATAAATATTTCATCCTTAAATTTTTTGGTTCTATATATTAACTAGTTTCCCTCAATTGTTTTGGCAGTGCGTTGTACAGACTCAGACACCTGGAGTGACATTTTACCTGTGAAAGCACAACTGAAATTTCTCCATTACCTAGTTGCATACAGGACAACTAGTCTGCAGTGACAAGCATGTCCCCATAGTTTCAAACTAGATACTCCTGACATTGATTGATACTCACTCCAACTGTCAAATAAAAAAAAAGGGTCCGTTGCCATGGATATGAAACTTTCCCACCGTCTCCATTGCCATCTTGGTAGATATGGGCATCTTGAGGCAATGTAGAAATTGCTTCATGTTTTCTGACAACCAGTTAATTCTCAAATAAACTGCTATGGTATGTGAGATGTATTTACATAATGTCACTGGAGACAAAGCTCTCACATAAAAGTATTCCTAATGTCAAGGTTCTCAGTAGTACAAACGCTGCACCCATCATGCACAATTCAAAGCAGACATAAAATCAACCCACATATGCTGAGGAACTTAAATGTTACCTTCCTAAACCACAGTGTCCTCCTAGATGAAGTACACAACAAATACCCTCAGCAGCCCCAAATGCACTCTTTCAAAACAACACCCACATCAATACATAGAGCTATATCTCATGGAGCCTTATCCTCTAAGCCCATAAGGCAAGCCACCACACAATACAACATTCTAGTCATTGCAGACTCCATTGTGAGACACTGAATGTCCCTCTCACCAGGTTGAGTAAGGAGAAAGTCATGGTCAGTTGCTAGGATCCACCACATTACGCACGCACTTGGATCTTTGAACCACAAGTACCACTATAACTTATAGTCCACATGGGAGTAAATGACCTGAGACGTACCTCCCTAGACTATATGAAGAGACACTTGGAGCTCTCAAAATGTGCATCTCAGGCTGGTATGAGCCTAGCATTGAACATTTTGCCTTCAAGGATGATGCCACAATACGAACAAAAGATGACCGACTAACTGGCTTAGTTTCTGGTGTCATTCTAAGGGGGATGCAATAATTGTCAGCATGGAAGGAGATGGTCAACAGACCATGCTGCTTTGCCAGGCATGGTCTGCACCTCTCCCCTCTAGGCTTTCAAATATTAGCTAAAACAAAGTCTTTCCCCACAGTGCCTTTTTTAAGCAATGCCAAACTGAATGTACTTCCGACATAGCAAATCACAAACAATAAAATCTAAAAGGTATTACTGTTCAATGCTAGGAAAAAACTCCACTCCCTAGAAGCGTTCTTCACCTTAGAGAATGCTGACATCTGGGTAGTCACTGAGACATGGTTTAAAGCCACAGAGAGTACACCAACTGTGCAAGGTTTTAATGTCTTCCATACATTTAAAACAGCTACTTCACAGGCAGGGATTAAAAGGTGGAGGCATCTCTATTTACATCAGAAATAAATATACTTCCAAGGCTGGTCAAACAGAACAATGCACTTGAGCTGCTCCATGTTCAAATCACCATAGGCAAAATCCAATACCACTTCATTGCAAATTATAGGTCCCCCTCTATGACCCAGGAAATCCATACCATGTATTTAAACTTATTAGAAACACTAGCCATCCAACCCAATAACATATTCATGGGTGACTAATTATCTCACTATTAACTGGGAATCCTATATGACACCAAACGACACCAAACATACAGGCACAGAGATTCCTGGATTTTGCAAACTCCCTGGACTAGAGAGTCACTACACCAACCAGAGGTGCAACCGTACCGGATCTGGTCCTCCCTAATATGGGAGTGTGCTGCACACATCCTACTTAGTGTCTTCCCTGGTAAGGTCAGACCACAAAATGGTCTCCTTTGAAGTAAAAATAAAAACTGGACCCCTGGCTAAACCTGGAATATTCTGGAACTACTCTAAGGCTAACCTCCTGCCATTAAGTGATAAGCTGACAAAATTTCAAGTCCCCATAAACCCTGAGAATACTGCTGCCTATGCAGAACTTTTCATAGAAACCCTGTACAAGCATGTTAGTAGCTGCATACAGGCAGCTGCACCCACCAGAAAGAAGTACAGAACTCACTCAAAAAACAAGCCCCCCCCCCGCAGTGAATAGCAAAATCAATAGGCCGTATAGAAAATCATGGCAAAAATTAGGAGGTGCAGCACCCAGAAGGAAAAAAGCACTCAAACTAAAGAAACTCGGAGGACAAATGGAGTCTACCAAACCCAAATCTGAGGCAAGTTTGGCCTCCCAGGCCAAGAATGACCACAAAGCATTCTTTAGCTATGTCCGCAACTTAAGAGGCAATACACAATTATATGCAAAGTTCATTGTAAATGGAGCTACCTATATGGAGCCAGAAGATGTAGCAAACCTCCTGACTGATAAATTTAGCTCCAACTTCACCTCTCTCTCCCCCTCAACCTCCTCTCAGGAAATAACCATCAAATACAACTCCCCCTATCATCATTGGAGAACATATCCTCAGTGCTCTAAGACCAAGAACACTATTAATGGGCCCAGACAATATCCCAGGATGCCTTCTAAATAGCATAAAACATGACCTATCAGGGCCTATGGAATTACTATTCAACTATAGCCTCCAAACAGGAGAATGACAACAATCATCCCTCTGCACAAACAAGGGCCCTCTACAGATCCTGGAAAAGTACAGTTTTGTACCTACCATAAATGTAGATGTTCGAGGATTCCATTGCTGCAGTCCTGACTATTGGGTATAGTCCGCGTCCAGTCGGCCCGAATACCAGAGTATAAGGCTGACGTCGGTCAGAGCGCATTAGACTGACGTCAGTACGTCAGGGTACTAATGCGCATGACCGACGTCATATCCTCAGTCTTTTCTTGCCCCAGATGTCAGAAGACCCTAAAAAGACAAGTCCCAAAACAACCTGCACCAAAACATGCACAATATATACAACCATATATACAAAAATATAAGCATGTAAACTCACCTACACAACCACCCCTAAATACAGAGGGAAGGAGGGAGGTAAATTGGACTGCAGCAATGGAATCCTCGAACATCTACATTTATGGTAGGTACAAAACTGTACTATGTTCTTCGTCTTCCATTGCTGCAGTCCTGACTATTGGGTAGAATCCCAAAGCAGAGGGAAGGGAGGCTGGCAAATCATAAAAAAGTAGGAGCTGACAACATGCCTTGTAAAACAGCTGTGGCAAAACCAGCCCTAGACTTAGAGTAGATAGGAAGGTGATAATGCCTAGAGAAAGTATGCACTGAACTCCAAGTAGCTGCTTCCAGAATATCCTTAGTTGCCACCCCCCTTAGAAATGCTGTTGAAGTGGCAGTAGCCCTAGTGGAATGAGGTCTAATCCCAGCTGGAATCTCCTTGCCATGATGGGAATAACAAAATGCAATGCAAAAGCCAATCCACCTAGAAATAGTTTGTTTTGACACAGGCTTGCCCTGAGAACTCAAGGCAAAAGAAACAAACAACTGCTGAGACTGCCTAAAATCCTTAGTCCTGCTTAAATAATAACGCAATTGCCTGTGTACATCTAAAGTGTGCAAAATCTTTTCCCCTTTATTTTGAGGATCTGCAAAAAACGTAGGCAAATGAATAGTTTGGTTCAAAGCCACACTAGAAACCACCTTAGGCATAAAAGAAGGATTAGTGCGTAATGATACCCTATCCTTATGGAAAATCAAAAGGGCTCTACTGCCATAAGGGCCTGCAACTCAGACACCCTTCTTGCAGAAGTAATAGCCAACAGAAAGCAGTCTTCCATGACAAATATTTAAATTCAGCAGTAGCTGCAGGCTCAAAAGGTTGTAGAGTAAGTTTTTCCAACACAAAATTGAGATCCCAAGCAGGAGTAGGAGCTCACGTGGGGGTCTTATATTCTTTGCCCCTCTAAGACACTGCTTGAACAAAGGATCCCAAAACAAAGGTGGGTCACAATCATAGTGAGCTGAAATTGCTGCAGCATGAATCTTTATGGAAGAGAAGGACAAACCTTTGTCCAATAATTCAGTAAGATATTGAAGAGCCACACTCAAATTAGGCTCAGAAATCTCCAAATTCTTTGCTGTACTCCAAAATAAAAATCTCTTCCATTTTTCTGCATACACTTTCCTTGTACTAGGTCTTCTAGCTTCCATAATCACATTTAAAACTTGTTGAGGAAGTTGAGACGTGCTGTGTTTCAACACAGAATATGCCAAGCTGTTAGATGAAGAGAGTGTAGCTTGACATTGAGCAGATGACCGTCCTTCTGAGATAACAGATGAGGAATCAGAGGTAAAGGCCATGGAGGCTTCTGTACCAGACTCCGTAGTAGGGTACCAGTGTTGCCGAGGCCAATCTGGAGCTATCAAAATCATCCTTGGCCTGTCTTGTCTGACCTTTAACAGTACCTTTGGAAGAAGAGGTAGAGGTGGAAAGGCATACACATGAAGGTTTTTCCAACTGAAAGACAGAGCATCCACTTTCCAAGCCGTGTGATGAAACCCCTTTGTGCAATACTTTGGCAGCTGGTGGTTTAGTGGAGAAGCGAACAGATCTATGTCTGGAGTTCCCATGACACTGTCAGTTTCTGAAATACATGAAGATCCAGTTTCCACTCGTGGGGATCCATGATTTGTCTGCTTAACACATCTGCTAAGGAGTTCTGTGCTCCTGGCAGAAACCTTGCCTGAAGAGTCAGTTGCAGGCTTAGCGCAGTCTCCCATAAAATCATTGCTTGCCTGCATAGAGGATAAGAATGTGTTCCCCTTGCTTGTTGATGTACCACATGACAGTTGTGTTGTCTGTTAGAATCAACACCTGCCCTGGAAGAAGTAACTCCTTGAAAGCCATCAATGCAAACTGGACTGCTAACATCTCTTTCATGTTGATATGTAGATGCTGAAGTCTGGCAGGCCACTTGTCTTGTATCCACTTTCCATTTAGATGAGCTCCCCAAGCAATGTCCGAGGCATCTGTTGTTAAAATCTGACTTGCCTCTGGCCGGGTCACAGAGAGTCCCTTGTTTAGGTGACATTCCTGAGCCCACCACAAGAATTCCTTTTGAAGGCAAGGTATTATTTGAATGACAGTGTCCAAATCCTGGCAGTGCTGTGTCCATACATTTTTGAGATACCATTGTAACTTCCTCATATGCAGTTTGGCATTGGGAAGCACCAGAATACAAGATGCCATGAACCCTAATGCTTGAAGGACTGTCCTTGCAGTCAGCACGGACTGATGAGATAGTTGATGGAAGTAAAGTGACAGACTCCTTTGTTTGTCCGGGGTTAAAAAGGCCATCTGGGCTGCTGTATTCAGTCTCACACCCAGAAAGCACATGTCTTGAGAGGGTACTAGACTGGACTTTATTTCGTTCACAGAATACCCTAGGCATCTTAGCACTGCGATTACATATTCCAGGTTCTGTAGAAGAACTTCCCTTTCTTGAGCCAGAATCAGGCAGTCGTCCAAGTAAGGATAGATTTGAATTCCATGAAGCCTGAAGTAAGCTATCACTGGAGCCAGAACCTTTGTGAACACTCTGGGCGCAGTAGATAAGCCAAAGGGCAATGCAGAGAACTGATAATGAGAATTTCCAGTTCGAAACCGCAGATATTTCCTGCAACTTAGCCTTATAGGCACATGAAGGTAAGCTTCTTTGAGATCTAAAGTTACCATCCAGTGATCTTTGCCCAGCAGAGGTAAAAGCTGTTGTAACGTCAACATCTTGAACTTGGGAATGTCCAGATAAGTGTTGAGGATAGATAGATCCAAAATTGGTCTCCACGTGTTTCCCTTCTTTGGAACAAGGAACAGGCGAGAATAAAATCCTAGGCCCCTTTCTGATACAGGGACTGGCTGAATGGCCCCTATGTGAAGCAACTGTAAAATTTGCTTGTGAGCCTCTTTTCTTTGTTGAGGAGGAACGTCTGGCATGCCTTTGAAAGGGGCATGGAATGGAAATAAAATCTGTAACCGTGGTGAATGATATCCAACACCCATTTGTCTTGAGTAATTAGATCCCAATTTTCTTTGAAAAGAGACAGTCTTCCTCCCAAAGGAGCTGCCAGGCGTAAACCTGCTGGCAGTGGAAAAAACAGGTCATTGGGTCTGTTTACGAAAGGACTGACCCTGCCCTCACCAGAAGTCTGAGCAGGTGAACTCCTGTTCTAGGCCTAAAGAACCTTGAGCCCTGCCCCTACCACGTCTAGACCTACCCTAGACTGAGAATCATAAGCAGGATATGTCCACCCCTTAGCAGGCCAATTTCTACTAAACTTTGGTGGCTGCACCTGCAAAAATCTTTAACAGTTTGCATAGACTTAGCCTTGTCCTCCATCTTCTTTAAAACTGCTTCCACAGGCGAACCAAACAACACATCAGACTGTAAAGGAGCATCCAAAATCCTTGTCTTAACATGCTCAGCTAAATTCTGATCCTTCAACCATGCATGCCTCGAAGAACAGAACTGGTAGCAGCCACCCTCGAGGAGGCCTGTACAGCATCAAAACCACATTGCAAAGAATGCTTACCCACTTGTTCAGACACATGAACCAAATCCAGCAACTCTTTACACTCAATACCTTCCGCCAAAGCATCCACCTTAGATTTCAATTGTGAAAGGAGATAATTCTGATATTTTAGCATGTGAAACTGACAATTCAAAGCTCTCATGGCTAGAGTGGAAGAAGTATACACTTTCTTTCCCCACCTATCCAAAGCCCTTGCCTCTTTATCAGTGGGAACAGGATTTTTAACCACAGAAGCCTTTACACCCTTAGGCCCTTGAGAAATAGTTTCTGGGTCCGCCCTAGGACTCTTAAACAAGTATTTATGAGCTTGGGCACCCTATAATACCTATCAGGCTTAACTGGAGCAGGAGGCAAAGAGTCAGGGTTCAGGAAGCCTCTGCAAAAACATCTTCCACCACATTCAATACAGGAGGAATAGCTAAAGGCCTATGCTGGGGTAAAACAAGAACTCCTAAGCCTTTTCCTGGAGTCAGAGTAATCCTGGCCTTCCCATTTAAAGTGCTCCCTCATGGAATGCAAAGTCTCTGAAAATGAGAAATCCTCAGGTGGAGGCGCTGTAGGAGTGGAATCATCCACATCAGAATAAGTAGGATACTCCTGTAAATCTTCCACAGAAGATTCTGAAGCCTCTGAACACTGTTCAAAACTATCAAACTCGGTTCCACCCTAGGCCTCTTATCAGGCGGGGCATAGAACCCCTAATCATAGTAATCAAATCTTCTGCCATTTTAAGCATATGTTTCTTAGGTACAGAACCGAAATGCTAGGAGAAGCCCCACTGAAGCTGTAGAAGGCCTACCTCTCAAAGAAGTTTTGGCAACAGAAGGAGAGGCCCTAACTACCTTGGGAAGAGCAGTCACCTGAGAAGCCCCCTCAGCCTGGCCTACCTCCTGAGAAGGCACATCCTGTAAGAGTATAGTTTCTGCCTGGGACTCCATAGACACTCCTGGCAAAACCTCCGGCTCCACTGAGCCTCCTAAAGAACCGACGTCCGGGACTGCGGTTCCTCAACCCTAGGCTTCACTGTTTTATCCTTGCGCTTCTTGGAGGCGGGCGGGAGCATCCGGCGGCATTTTATAATTGCAACGCTTCCCAAACACTAACCTGGCACAGTCTAACCTCCTCTTAATAGTGCGTTTGTTAAACCTAGCACAAGGCGGCGACCAACAGCGTCGTGCGCAGGCGCTAAACAAGGTATACACAAGGTATGATAATACCTATGAGGTATCTGTTTCCCACAAGAAATACAGTTATTCAC
>NC_056737.1:879322129-879414629 GCF_019279795.1 Protopterus annectens
ACACACACACACACACACACACACACACACACACACACACACACACACACACACACATTAAAGACAAGCTGTAGATACCTTTTTTCCAAGAGATTATTTCTAATGCGACCTCGAAATGTAGGCCTCTTTTCCACAATGGTTCTAAACAGCTTATCCTAGCTATATCCCCCAAGTTCAGACATAACAGATCAGATAATCAGTATGGATAAAATTAGGTCTCGAATTTCAGAGAGTACTTTGCATCCATTGTCAGGCCTAGAGTTCTAAGTGTAGCATTAAATAGAAATAGAAAAAACAGTGAAGCAGAAATTATCAAAGTATACTAAAAAGCATGATACCAGGAGGCTGGTCATTTATGCGTTGTATGTTGGCAGTAGCAGTCTCGCACAGATTTTTTTTAGTGAATATTTTTATTTTCAATGAAACGTATTAGTGCAGAAGATGACTTTTTTTGCATTTTCAATGAATGTATAAATGTATGTGCAAGGGCATCATAATCAGCACTGTTAGAAATGCTACATCTAGAGAAATCCCAATCCCTCCACACCACATGCTCCAGAGACCTCAACCTCATTACCACAATCAACAGAACATGCTGGAGGGACAGTTTCATAACCCAGAGACTTCCCATGCTATGGAATAGACTTCCCATGCTATGGAATAGACTTCCCATACATGTCAAGCAGAGCACCTCACTGGCCCTCTTCAAGAGAAATCTTGATGAGTGGATGGGAAATAGATAATTCACCCAGGATCACTCCAGTGGCTCTACTCAGAGGCACTAGGAACCAAGGTTGGGTGGCACAATGCCAGGATAATCCTATGGGCTAGGCTTGTAAAGGCTCCAGGGCCATTAGCCTAGTACACACTTATGAACCTATGTCATCTGGGGACTTCACAAGGTTTTCTGTGTATAGGGAAACAACCATTTTGCCTTCCAATATATACATTTGTTTAACCTATTCAAAAGCAAATTACCCAACATAAGGTTGCACTAAACTATAAATATTTTACACAGCAATATACACTACCTGAAGTCACAACAAAGTGCTTATAACTTTTGTTTCCTTTATTTTGTTTTAGAAAAGTTGCAGATTGTCAATTTTACATGACCGGTATAGCTCTAGTTTGACCCTACTTACACATATCAATATATCTATACTGTTTCAAGAATAAAATTTTAAACATTTTCAGGATGAGGCACATTAAACACCTCACTGCATTACTTGCTCTTGGAGCAATCAGCTGCAATAGTCTTAAATTAAAGATTATTAAAATTAAGATAATTTTTTATATTGAATTTGTTATTGTTTTCAGATCACCAAAATATTTTTCATTTCGGGGTTCTTTACTACTCAGGTGACAATTGCATGCACCAATGGATTCCCATCAAGCCTGCTTACTGGCTGGAGTTTAAATAGATTCAAAATTTATTAAATTTTGCTTCCCCAGAAGAAATGAAGCCAGGGCGCAAGTTAATTTATACATCTTCTATAAAAGAGGGCATGCATATAAAATAACTTTATCCTATCTTAGTGATGGGGTAGGCATTCCTGTTATAGCACTAAAAATACATGGAGCTACTAGGTGAGCATTCACCCTTCCTATTCAAATTAGTACTATAGGCAGCAATTTACATCACAGTTTTTCTCTATGCGCTTTAGTGCTAGGAGTATAAATCAAATTATGTAACAATTGCATAGCCAGGAAGCCAGACATACAATAAACTTTAACTATCAAAATATCTTCCTCGGGCATTACAAATATGACAAAGCTATGTCTGCATTTCCTTCGTGAAAAACAATGCTGTCTAACACAAATCAGCAAGGCTCTGCATATAAATTTATTTTTTTTTTCATACAAGCGTACACAGTGCAATTTGTCTCGTTACTGTAAGAGGTGAGAAATAATACAAATTTGCCTAAATCAGTAGAAACCACCACCAATCTGAAAATGCAATATTTACCACCATTAAACTGTTCTTTATGATGTAAATAACTTCAATGAACCTCTGTTACAGGATGGTTCCTACACAAAATTCTGTGTAAGAATAATTCCATCTCTACACTACACTACCAAAAATGAAAACACACACCAAAATGTTACTCTTCACATACAAAAACAGTACAGCATATAGTCCGAAAATAGACCAGCTGATTTAAATTTCAAGTTATAAATTTAGATTGACGCACATGTTTTTATAAAGTAGATAATTCAAGTCATGCTGCTCTCATACTCTTCCAGAATACTTGTGGTTTTAATGTACTTGTTGACAGAGTTCACAGCACTCTCGCAAGCTGCAATACTCCGTACATATATACATGCCTGAATGTTTTTTTTTTTTTTTTTTTTTTTTTTTTTCAAAACAATCACAAATCAAAATTTAAAGTTCCTCCATAATCCAGGATTGTCATACAGCAAAAGAACAAACCATTCCCTTCCAGAAGCCATTTTCTTCCCCAGATAATATCATCCACTTAACATGACCTTTCATAATTCATTTATATTAATGCAACTGTACGTGCCCATTTATTTTTTAAAAAACAATTTTTTTTTACATTTGTTTACCAGGAAAGTGAGACCTGAAACAAAGCCAATTTTCAGTGGTGGCCTGGGGAGAAACGCTCCAGACGTCCAAATAAAAAAAAACATGCTAACATTAAGGATGTTACAATAACTGTATTTAAAACCCAAATATATATCAGTGGTGTGACTAAGATAATTCTTTATTCACTTGTGTGCAAAATTAACACAAATGCAAAGCAATTTTCACTTGCACAAATTCAGTATTCTTTTAAAGCAGTTCAAACATGAAACCGTTCCTACATCTCTAACAAAAAGCCTTGTCTGGAAAGAAAGGGGGAAAAAAAACAAAAATTTCTTTACTTGTTTCTAGAGTTTACAGCAGTGAAAAAATAGGATTTGTAGGTTGTCAGCATTCTTAAAGAGTAACAGCAACTTTGCAAAACCACTTTAAATTGGCAGATTGCTTTGAAAGATGGTCCGGACTGCCAGTCTCAACTACATCATTCTGGTGGTGGTGATATCCACCTTTCTGTAAGCCACAACTTAGAATATTACATTTGAATTTTACTATGTGAAGTGCTGGACATTTTTAATCTTTTTTTTTTAAAAGTTTTCCTAGTTATAAAAAGGGATATATCCTTTTCATTCAGTCTATTTTACAGCTTTTAGCCAGGAAATCCAGTAGTGTTTTACGCCAGGTCTTTTAGTTCGGTCTCATTTTCTAATTCTCAGGAAGGTAAAAGTTTGGACTACTCACCTCTCCCCTCCCCCCCACACACATACTAAAAGCACACATTTTCTCAAAGATGCAATTAGTTTTAGCAGCTGCTTCTGTCAAAACAGCCATCTCTAGCCTTGACAGTAAATTCCTACAGGAGTTTTAAAACAGTGGTGCAACCGGTAGCGTCACCTCACAACAAGAGGTTCTCCGGTTCGATTCTCAGCTGGGGTGCCTTCTATACAGAGTCTGCATGTCCTCCCTGTGTGTGTGGGTTTCCTCCGGGTGCTCCGGTTTCCTCCCACATTACAAAGACATGCGTCTGGAATGTTTCTCCCCAGGCCTCTGCTGAAAATTGGCTTCGTCCCAAGTCAGACTTTCCCAGTAAATAAAGCTTAAATACATTTCTTCCTGCTGTGAGAGATATCCTGCTATCAGTTTAGGACCAGTTCTATAATTGTTTTGGAATTTGACACCTTGTAAAACATCGGATATATATACCTTCAACTTTTAAATACGCTGGCTAAAGGAATCTATGTATCACAAAGGGAGCTCATTTGAATATAGAACTCATGAGGTCAGACCATATCCTTAAAATAATGACACTACATTGAGTTAAATGTGAAAAATGCTTGCATAACTGAAGAAATCTGCAAAACTGAACAAATATATATTCATGAATTTTTAAGAAACTAAGAAATGCAATTTATATTGAAACATGGTCCAACTGTAATCAACAGCTATCTTGATGGAAGTAATTTAGATGAATATTGGAAACTTAGTCTCAGATATTCTATTTTACTTATCAAATGGATTAATGAAGTAGCTTAAAAAATGTAGCATACTGTACTCCTATACATTGTTGAGGAAGGATACTTTTTAATCCTTCAATTCTTCTTGAACAGAAGAATAATGACATTAAAAAAGAAATTCCAGAATTATTGTGAGGCTAGAAAGGGACATTTTGCCACTTGTTCATAAGAACACAAGGTCCTACTGAGAATGTAGATGCCTATAACCAAAGTGGATGTATGCAGTGAAGTGCGTGTACAAAAGAACACATTTCATGTTGTCAGGAGATATTAAAATTTAATGCAACACAAAGTTAAGCACCATCTTCCTCTATTCTGATGAAGTTCTTCGTTCATTTTTTAAGTGGATAAAAGATCTTAACTTTTTAAGATTAAGACATTAGGAACAGACCATCTGCAGGCGAAGTAAAATTAACAGTATACAGTTAAATGAATTGATGAAAATATGTGGAAAGAAAAATGCGAGTCCACAGGCAAAAAGGAGAAAGGGAAATGTAATGCAAAATTAAGCAGACAGAACAGTAATAGGGTACAGATAAAACAAAGAGCAACTGAAATTAAGCCTCACATAGTAGGTGCAGCTATTAAGCATAACAGGAAGCTTTGTTTTGCAGTTTAAAAATTGTGTAATCTGTGCTAGGAAATTACATTTTGCAAAGATGTAAAAGTGGAAAGGAAAGATCAATAGAAATAGGAAAATGAATGAGCAGTTTGCTAGTTGTACAAAGTTAAAAACACTGTGCATGCCTAACCTTATGGGCACAAAAGCATAAAGACCCATCTGCAGCTCAGATGACTGGAGCTGGATTAACAGCTAAAGTACTGCAAGATCTGGGGAGAGAGCAGGGAGGGGCCTGGCTGCTACCAAACTGCCCACTTAAGGGGAGGTTTTGGTGACTCCTGGATGACAGAACTTGTTGCTCCAACACTACAGTAGGAACTTAAGAGGGAAACGGCTCAGAGGAAAATGGAGATGTGGGCGTGACTATTCATGCCAGCAACAGTAGCCCTTATAAGAAGCATATGGGGGAGAACATCCCAATAAAATGACAAAGTTAGGCCTTGCAGTGGATGTGGGTGCTCATATCACCATGGATGCCTGTATGATGTATGTACTTTGTCTAGCTCTCACCTAATCAGGAAAAGGATGGGCTCTGGTCTCTCATAACCATAAAGGAATAAATGGGCACTGGAGATGCTACAACAGTAGAGAATGAATGGGCTTCCAGGACTGCAGTGCAAGGGTCAGCAGGCACAGGGACTTAAAAGACACAGAAAAAATGCTCGATATAGTGAATTTCAAAAATAAATTTGAATTTCTATGATGAAGTTGCAAGTCAAGCTGCTCATAAGAAATATTATGAATTAAATGACATGCAGACTTTAAATCTAGGCAAAGATGCAGAGTGTAGCAGTTTGTCCAAAAGGTATTGTTAAAGCATTGTGGGTTGAAGGGCAAAAGGAGCTGTCTGTACATAGTTAAAATGTTCTAGCCCTGGATGGAGCCATTATAACTACGGAAACACAAGGTCCTTATTCCTAATTATAGGTTCATAGGTTGGTACTAGGCTATCAGTCCTAGAGCCTATACAAGCCTAGCCATAACAATTCCCTGGCTATTTCTTCCCACATTATTTACTTTCCTGGACCCCCGTCTAGCAGGGCAACTGACGTGATCCCCGGCATGAATTTCCTTTCTCCCATCCAATCATCAAGGTTCTTCTTGAAGAGGTCCAAAGAGGCACTCTCTGCTTGACATGTATGGGTAATCTATTCCAGAGTCTGGGGAGTTTCTGGGTCAGGAACCTATCCCTCCAGCATGTTTTGTTTATTGTGATGACAAGGTTTAGATCCCTGGAGCGTGTAGCTCTGAGGGATTGGGATTTCTTTAAGTGTAGCATGTCCAACAGCTCTGGGTTTGACATGGCCTTGTATGTTAAGTAGAGATCGCCTCTGAGTAGACGATATGCGACGAGTATAGCTGGAGTTTAAGGCGGTCAGCGTAGGGCATCTGCTTTAGGCCTGTGATTCTTTTAATGAGGTATTTCTGAGGCCTTTCCAGTTGTTGCAGATGTCTTGAGAGGTACATACCAAATGGGGCGTTGTATTCTATAATGGGTCTAATGAGGGATGAGTACAGTGGGACAATGACCTCCTTTTTTCTGGATGAAAAGCCCTTCGTGATGAGGTGTGCCACATAGAAGGATTTCTTGACTGTTCTGGCGATGTGGTCATCGAAGGTGAGACCAATGTCCACCTGTGTCCCTAAGTCTCTTATCACACTTTCTGTGTTTCGTGTACTGCCACCTATATGGTAATTCATGGATACATACATTATAGTACTTAAAGTAGTAAATTCTAATCTTCTTGGTGGTTAGTCTTGTGAGAAGTTAGGGGTGGTTAAGGAAAAAAAAAAAAAAACACCTTGTGTTAAACCAAAAAACTGCACTTGCATGGAATCAGTCTCAACCACAGAAACATCGCAGACTCTGAGCATGTCTTTGGCAGAGTGGTTCAGTTAAATGAGACCACAAACACTTTCAGAATGCTTTCAGTATTCATATACAAGGCAAACCCAAGACAGTGGAGTATATTACTTAATCTGTAGAAACATGATCGGAAGATGAAATATAGACAAGGCAAAAACTACAGTAATCCAATGCGTACTACTGCTGACTTTGAAATGAAGTTAATTAATATCATAATAGGATGTCCTGAGCAAAACCATGAGAAAAGAAAATTACTTTTTTTACAAGAAGAAAAAAAAATTTTAATGTCCAGGGCTTAATGTTTAAAACTGTCAAAATAATAATTCCCAGTCAACTGTAACAAAAGCAAATGCTTGAGAGGATGTATACATCAACTCCATAAATAACGGAAGTACAAAGAATGAACAGAGACATTGTCTAATGTAAACTCAGTAGTAAGGACAGAGGTGTCTATTTTAGAATGTATACCATAATCCAAAGAAGAGGAGAGGTTAACCAATATGCCTCATTGTCATCCTGGCTGGGAAGAGTACTTTTATCCATAGGAGTTGCACAGACATGGACTTTAGTTAAAAAAAAACATGCATTTTATTATGTATGGATTACTTCATGTTCCTCACTGACAATAAAATTGCCAGACAGTACAGTAAGTGCAAGTCCATATTTTCTTGGCAGGATTAATGCAGAGCATCCACTTCACAACATCTGTGACCTACAAGGCAAGTAAGGAGAACTCTGCAGTGAGTAAAGAGCAGCAAAAACGAAAGGCTTGTCATCTCACAAATTAGAATTCTAGGAATACTCCAATATAGAGACACAGCCTCTCACTAGCATGGTTGTTAAAGGGCAGAAGATTAAAAAGCATTTGCCTTCAGCTGCATTAACATGCCTGAAGATTGGTGCAAAGTAAATGGAAAGTGAGAAAGAAATCAGCAAGACAGAAACTAGTATGACAAAAAGTGCAAAAGGCTTCCAGATTCACAGGCTGGAGATGAACAGGAAGAAACAGACACAGTAAGCTATGTAGCCTGCAGCTGAATTATATGATAAAGCAGCTGACCCAAGACCTTTTACTGTCTACAGGGAAAACAAAAAGGTGTACAGAAGTCGCAGACATCTAAAAGTTCCAGAAAGATGAGTAACCTGAAGTACCACAGATCTGTACTAGAGAAAAACAAAAACTTCAAGGACCTGACAGAGCTGTCCAGGGGAGGATAGGAGTAAGTAACCACTGCTATTTCAGCCAGGAGGAAATCTGCTCTAGCTTACCATTTTAATGGCACCTAGTGGCAGCAGCAGGTATTGCTCCAATTTAACAGCTGCAGCCAACAAAAAACACATGCTGCCATTACGTATATGCATGTAGCCCAGCCAGTATGCAGAGGCATGCTCTCTGTGGCCTGCAACATACAGTGGTACTTACTGAACTGCTGTGAGTGGGCACACCCAAGGGGGGAGTGTTTAGGTCACACTATAGGACCAGAAGTCTGGCCTGCAAATTACCACTTGATACTCTACTTTTGGGAATGGAATAGATGGCTTGGGCTACCAAGTAAGAACAAACGGGCCATAGTACTTTACCTTAACCCAGGACGCAAAGCTCTCACTCCCTGGAATGAATGGGACAATTCTGTAGAGGAACCCAAAGTCATTTCTTCATGTAGAGCTATAGTACAACAAGAATTGACCAAAAAGGAAGACTAGATGTCTGAAGTAAACAGTCCTGTTAAATGTTCCACATATGGAAACCACTGAAGATACCAGGTAGACATATTATATGTCCTGTTCAAGAGTTGTATGTATCCTAAAAGTTTAATTTCGATGTAAAAAGCCCACGATGGAGCTACTTCAAGTCAGCTCCTGACCCAACTAATGCATACTTAGTCAAAACATAAAGAACGGTGCAAAGGCAAACGCAAACATCTTTTAGGTAGGGTGGCACCTCTGTACTTCTTAAATATACTAACTACACAGCTGTGCAGCTACGGGGAAGGACAAACACATTCCAAAAGTGAAAACAGCTGCATGAATTGCAATCTCAGTGATACCAGTAAGTAGGACTAAGGACTGATTAACTTCAAGAAAATCAGGATACATCTGACTGGCAATCGGTTACTAAATCAGGATACATCTGACTGGCAATCAGTTACTTGTCTACTGCATGTACGACAACCAGCCAAGACATGTTTAATGTAGAATTAGGGTTTATTTAAAAGTAATCCATTTTATATGCATTTTAAATACACACTATATACAATATGTGGATACATTTTAAAGGAAAGATGATGCAGAATATAGAGCATGCATCTTAAAATACAAGCTAGATACTTAAAGCTGCATATCATGTGGTGTACTAGCTTTGTAAAAACATTCACTCTGAATACATGAAAATAGACTTCATGGAGATTACACAATATTCATTTGCTATCCAAACCATTACAATTTTATGAACAGAAATACCCAAGCCTAGTTTTCCATTGCTTTTAATGCTCAACACTATTCAATGTTTCAGGGCAGGTAAACATTTGACGACTTTATTAGAACAAGGATGGTCCAGAGGGAAGCAGAATGTAAGAAAATACTTCAGTTATTGATGGTCTTGATGCAGAAAAAGCATTTGACAAAGTAGCTGGGATACGAGTAGGGCAGTGGAAGCATTTGCATTCCCATGATACAATACCAAGTAGGATATATGAAGGATTGTTGGCAAGAATTAAAATGGGAGGGTTCCTCTGATAAGCTGTGTGTTGAAAGAGTAACCAGTTAGGAGTACCCACTTTCTGCTTTCCCCTTATTTCCTTTATATTTACAGCCATTGGCAAAGAAAATAAGGAATGCAGAAATTCAAGGATATAATAATTGGTATGGTAATCAAGATAAGTTGCTTTATTTGCAGATATTATTCTATACCGGCTAAAACCAGAAAAAGGAAATCTTGGTTTTGTAGAACATTTTGAGATAATTTCAGATACTTTCAGAATATAAACTTAAAGATAAAATAAATGATATAGCTGTAAATTATATACCCACATACAAGTTGGTTCAGCAATACCCTTACCTAGGAGGACACATACAGATAAAGTATTTAGGAGCTTACAAAAGATTTCTGTTATGGTAGCTAAAGATATGTGGGAAGAAACTAAAGAAAATACAATACATAAACTGAAAAAATGGAAGTGTGATGCCCGTGCCCTGGCCCAGCAATCAATGAGCCTCAATCCTCACCACTAACACCAGTGAGAGGTGTCCATATATGGAAAGGATAATAAATACACACACAGTAAAGTACAATTTCCCTTAAGAGCACACAGATCACAGACAGTGTGGGGCTGGTTTCGCCCATTCTCTCCAGGTCCCAAACCACTGGCACAGCTATAGGGTCCAGATCTCAGCCTAGTAGGCAAGCTAAAACCTCCAGCACCCTCTGTCCAACCAGCGCTTCGTGTCCCTGCCCAAGTAGCAGACACACACACTCTCTGAGATAAGAGTTATATACAACCACACTGACACTCCTGGGGTAGGCTGGCACAGGTTCTCCAGCTGTACTCCTTTTCTGCCCAGTCTAAAAGGTAGTACCAGGTGCCACTACCCACTAATATCAGCTATTCAAAGGCCCTTCTGAAAGGGTGTCCAATTATTACTGTGCAATATTATTATCCATATGGTAAGTGTGAACAGTCAAGGTTTATTAGTGACTTGGTACAGTATCACTATATACATGCAATGTACTCTAGACCTTAAATTAACGCTACATAAAAACAGCCACAGTTGAAAGGTTTAAAAATATTTAATAATAAATAATAAACAAGACAATGTCTTACTACACAGTGCTAGTCAAGAGTTCAGAGATTACAGAGAAATGCTTAAAATACTGTAGAAAAGTTCTGACATCACAGAAAAACAAACTAGTCTAATCTTCCTATTTCCTAGCTATATCTAAGAGAAAACACAGTTCTAAAATAAACTTACATATAGAAACAGGCAGTGCTGGTGCTGTTGGATGTTCTCAAGACAAATGCTCTAATGCTCTCATTCTTTCTGTGCTTAAATTGACAACACATTACCACGGATTCATTTCAGATTACATAATTTCTTTCTGGTTCCCAGGCTAACAGACTCTCCCGAGGTTAATGGCCCCTTTGATCTTGCAGCTGGTCAGGAACCAGAGCAATAAAAGAAATTATACATGCAAATTCTAGCCATTAACTCTGGCCTCAAAACAATAGGCAGAATTTCTTCATCCAGACATATCGGCTCCAAGTTTTGACATCAAAGAATTGACTTATCAACTTTGTTACAGCAGAGTGCACTGTTACATTTTTGCAGTTCCACATTTAATGCCATTTTTCCCATTTAAGAGAACAAGCATGTGGCTTATATTAATAATATTTACAAATGACAGAATTATCTACAAAATTCTATCTGGCTAGGCTGCCAGCATTCACCTATCTTCACACATCCCCACCCCCACCCCCGGGGAACTCAAGCTAGTTTTTTCAAGTGACCCTTGAGAAACGCTGCTTGAGAAGGTAGGTCTACTTGAGTATACCTTACCCCATTCCATGTCTTGAGAGCCCATCTGCATTGGTGTTGCTAATCCCACTCCGATGCTGCACTGACATATCATATGCTTGCAACCCTAGGTTCCATCTTAGCAACTTAGCATTTTGCTGCTGGATCTGTGTAACCATGTTAGGGGGTTGTGATCTGTCACTACAGTGACTTTTCTTCCATACAGATAAGGCTGAAGTTCCTGCAGTGCCCACACTATGGCTAGACATTCCTTTTCTACAGCTGCATAGCATTCCTCCCTGGATTGGAGCTTACGATGGAGATAAGCCACTGGGTGCTTTTCTCCCTCTGAAGAAATCTGGCTAAGTACAGCCCCCACCCCATGGTTCAAAGCATCTACCTGCACAACAAATTTGCTGTAATCTGGACTGGCTAGCACAGGGTGTCTTCTCAAAGCTTCCTTAAGCTCCTGGAATGGCTGCTCACATTGCTAGGGTCCACACTACCTTATCTGGCCTGTTCTTCCTTGTCAGGCCTGTGAGGGGAGCAGCTATGGTACTATAACTGGGGACAAACTTTTAGTACCCTGCTGTCCCTAAGAATGCTCTCACCTGCTTTTTGGTAACAGGTGCAGGCCATGCCTGAATGGCTTCTACTTTGGCAGATTCTGGCCTGATCTTACCACTCCCCACTCTATGTCCCAGGTAGGAGACCTCTGCCATACCCACTTGACATTTGCTCGGCTTAATGGTCAACCCTGCTCTCTGTTATCTGCCCAGCACCTTCCTGACATGTTGAAGGTGCTCTTGACAGGAATGGCTGTAGATGGCAATATTATCTAGGTAAGCAAAGGCAAACCCTCCTGCTAGGACATTATAAACCAGCCTCTGGAAAGTTGTTGGGGCATTTTTCATCCCAAAACGGCATTTTTGTGAACTCGTACAAGCCAAAAGAAGTCACAAAGGCTGACCTCTCTCTAGCACTGGGAGTCGAGGGCACCTGCAAGTAACCCTCGATAAGATCAATGGTTGTAAGATACTTAGCCCCACCCAGATGCTCTAGGGCCTCATCTGTCCTAGGCATGGGGTAAGCATCTGACTCAGACTATTTAATTTCCTGTAGTCCACATAAAACCTGGTGCTGCCATCCTTCTTTGGCACCAGCACCAATGGGGAGGCCCAGGGACTGTTGGACTCTAAATTACCCCTAGTTCCAACATCTCCTGTATCTCCTCCCTAAGCATCTGTTTGATTCTCTCAGGCACCCTATAAGGGGCCTGCCTACAAGGGCGCCTGCAGGCAGGTGCAAGGGGGTGCACTTGCACCCCCCTGGAATCGGCTGACTAGATCATTTAAAAAAAAAAAGTTTTTTTTTTTTTTTTTATGTGCGTTCTTCTTTAGGAAGATAGTGCATTCTTCTTTAAGAAGTCTGTGCTAACAGGCCAGTCGCGGGCGGGCGTGCTGACATCATCGCTGTCGCTCATGCGATGATTTAGAGGTTTGAGAGCGGGAACTTAGACGGATGATTCGAGCGGGAACGGAAGATGGGACACTTCCAGGTAGAGGGGTGTGTGTGTGGAGTTTGCAGACGGATTATTCGAGCGGGAACGGAAGATGGGACACTTTCAGGTAGAGGTGTGTGTGTGTGTGTGTGTGTGTGTGTGTGTGTGTGTGTGTGTATGTAAAATGCCCCAGGTGTACATGGTGGTGGGTAGAGAATAAGGCTTGAACCCTGTACTTTGGGCCCAAGTGGCAAGAGCCTGAATTCCCTACCCACCACAATTTGTAAAAATGTTGCAGGATTTTCCCTCATACTTTTTCTGTTCCTCATAAAATCTGTTCCTCATAAAATCTGTGGTTTCTGCATTTGTGTCCTTGTTGCCTGACAGCTAAAGGTTATCTGGTTTTATTCTTGGCTGTCTGGAGTGTTTCTCCCTGGGCCTCTGAAAAAAAAAAAGCTAATTTTTTAGCAAAGTCAGACTTTCCTGGTTAATAAATGTTAAAAAAAATGGACACATTTCAATATCGGACTTCATATTCTTCAGAAAGTGTATGGTAACAAAAGCAAGCTTTTATTCTAGCAATTTTCTAAGTGTACAAGATGGATATTTGAAATGTATCCCTGTGTTTGGGACTGTATTCCCCCCATTATTGGCTTCATCCAGGTTTTGTGCTAGGGTTGAGCGTTATGGTAAGAATTGAATTCACTGAATATGTTTGGGGGCTGTATTAACCCAGTATTGGCTTTGTTCAGGTATTTATTGGCTTCATCCAGGTTTTTTGCTAATGTTGAGAGCTATGGTAAGAACTGATTTCACTGAAAATGTTTGGGGGCTATATTCTCTCATTACTGGCTTTGTCCGGGTGTTATTTGCTAAGAGGTTGAGAGCTATGGTGAGAACTGAATTCACTGAATGTTTGGTGGTTGTAGTCACCCATTATTGGCTTTGTTCAGGTCTTTTGTGCTAAGGTTGACAGCTGTGCTATGGTGAGAACTGAATTCACTAAATGGTAAAGTTTCAGTCTTCCTCTTTCACAAAACAGCTGATTTGGCGTAGTGGTATGTTGCTTTGACTGTTTTGCACGGGGTCCCCTGGGTTCAAGACATGGCAGTGAAATGTATGGTGGTAATGCAGCATTTTATTCTAGCAACTTTCAAACATTATACAAGCAATGTTTAAAATGTGTCCCTGGTTTTTGGCCTTTTGCCCCCCCCCCCAATAAATTTGGGCTTTTTCCAGATTTCTTGTGCTGCAAAGTTCAGAGATGCAGCTGAGTGTCGAGTAGATTTTACAAGGAGCTGAGAGCTGCAGGGGAGCAAAAGTTTAGTGCTGCTTATGTTTAGTCTGCTTGCATTGTTAATAGCGCAACAGATAGTGTACTTGCTTTAGATGCTGAAGGTTGTGGGTTCTACTCCCACAGTAGGTAAATGCATTGCTGATGCTGTATTGTGTTGTAAAGGGGGTGGATGCTGCAGTCCTTTTGGCAAAGATACCTAGTAACTATGAACCTGTTAACAGTTTGCTATCCATTCTCTATTGCGGTATTACTAGCTTTTCATTTTTTACTGCATGCAACAAAGGCAATTTATTCTTCAAGGGTAACAGGCACTTTATTTGTAGATTAAACAATGACATATAAAGTGTTTGCTAGCAGCAACCTCTATTAGTTACAAATTTCTTCAATGTGGATTTTACTACAGAGATTGTGTATATTTTTTACTGATACTGGTGGACTTGAGTAGACTATGATGGAAATGTTCTGAATTGGGCAATTTTGTCATTGGTGGATGCTTTTTGTTTCTTTGTTTACTGGAAAAATTTTCAAAACAATAAATTTAAAATGCCCTTTAACAACTGTACTGTATTGTACAAGGAATATAATGTAATACAGTCAGGAAGGTGTATCAAAGAGCATGTGTATGTTATGTTCGAGGGGCCTATGATTTTGAAGATAGCCCAGAGTTAATATTTGCAATTGGCAAAATGTATTTTCTCTGAAAGTGGGTTTCAGTGCTGTTTCAATGCATGTGAGTTTCAAGGGCAGAGAAGTTTTAATGTTAGTCTATTTTCATTGAGACTGCATTGCTTTAACAGATATGTATTAGGGTTTGTGCTGTAAAATGCAAAATAAAACTTTCGAATGAAGTCCTAAATCATTGCAGAAGTAAAGCAGTATGCACATTAGTGTTTATGGTAAATGGGGCAAAATGACCAAGGAATGGGACATTGGAATGGCTGCAGGGGGGGGAAGGCTCCATTTGACCATGATTTTGTGAGTGGGGGTATAGACAGCCCCGGTTGAACTATACCTCTCAGTTGTCCATATCTTTGCAGAATTAATAGATATTTGCTGCTTATTTTTGGTTTGTTCCTCATAAAATTTGTGGTTTTCTAGCAAATCATTTAGGAATGAAGCCATTAAATGACAGACACTGAGTTTCAGATGTCATAACCTTCAGAAAAATGCATGCTAATGCAAGACTGTCTAAGTTTATACAAGAGCAATTTTTAGTAGTGTTTGTATGTTCCCCAATATATTTGGCCTTGTTCAGATTTGCTGCATTAAGAGGTTGAGAGGTACGTGCAAATCACTTTGTAGATTAGGAATATCCAAACATCTCAATTGTCCCCAATTCTGGCTCAAAATGTTGCTCTCCCTAATAATCCCTCCTCCAAAATGGCAATTTTGGAAGAAAATGTGGAGGGTTTACAATTATAACTGTAATGATCAGTTATAGATTACCTTTATTTCAGAAATGCATGTGGATGCTCTTATTTTGTTAGCTGCTTCAAGTTGACTGTTAATATTAAAAAGGTGTCCCTTTTTTGACAGGTATTTTTGCATCACATTTTGGTCTGTTTTTCATAAAATTGTGGTTTTCTGGCAAATTAGTGGCAAGTCATTAAAGATTGAAGTTAGAAAATAATGGCAGACATTTGAGTTTCAGATTTTATACCCTTCAGAAAATTTGTACTAATGCAAGATCTACCTGTTCTATTTAAGTTAGTAAGAGCAATATTTAAAAATTGGCCTTATTTTTGGGCCTGTGTCCCACTTCTAATTCTATGTATGGCTTTGTCCAGATTTCTTGCTCTGAAATTGAGAGGTAGGAGTGTCAGAGCCATCACTGTCAGCCAGAGACATTTCAAATTATGACATACTTATTGCACCCCAGCCCCCATTGTAGTGGCTGGGAATGTGTCCAAGAAAGGCAAGGAGCAGTTATGCAGTGTAAGTGTGCAGGGTATTCCCCCATCCAAGGTGGATCACAAATACGACCGTGGCTTTTCATCTGTCCTTGATTTTGCAAAATGTTCTGGTTTTCTATCAGATTTTTATACTGTTGATTTATGCTTCTTATTATTCAGGAACTGCATGCTGTCACAGTGCCCTGTTGCTCTGTTTAAGTAGCCATGGTTTAATGAACATCAGGTAAGCTTGTCAGAGATTGTAAGATGCAAGTAAGCTTGTCGGACATTGTAAGATGCAAGTAAGCTTTAGTAAGCATATTGTTAAAGAATTACCAGCATTGAAAGCCTTTTCGTTGTTGCCATGCAGAGAATATTTACATAGCTAGATAATGTATAAGCCTTGGGTATTGAAATGCATATGACAGTATTTGTAATAAAAGGACAGGATTACAGTATTTTCAGAAGCTCATTACATTTTATTGGAGACCAGTGTCTTATAGCAGTGTCTGTGTGTTAGTACACTTGTAGTTGGGTGGCTTTAATGGTATATGGTAAATAAGCATTGCTACCTTACTTAAAAGCCAAGCCCTGCAACAACTAGCTCCACACTGAAGTCAAAACACAATAGCTCTGGTGGGTAAATGTACTCTGTAGTAATCAAAAAAAGGCAAATGTTTGAAATAACTACAGCTTATGTGCAAACACAATAGGTAGTGATGAAACAATGCTCTGCTAAAAATGCTTTAATGCTCCATATTGCTGAGCTGCAAATCACTAGCTACCAGGATTTCACCCACTTCAGATCAAGCACGGTGCCATTCAGTGCAACCTTCCCAGAACTAATTAAAGTCTGACCAGAATTATTTGGTGTGTGTATAAGAGGGAGGTAGCATACCCCTCAGCTGTCCAGATTTTTGCCCCATATTCCTCTTAAAAAGGATTGAAGTTGCTAAATGAGACATTTCAGTTTTAGATGTCATGTCATTTAGAAAAATGCATACCAACACAAATCCTGTTACTCTTGCAATTTTCTAAGTTTCTGAGAGCCATATTTATAATCTGTCCCTATTTATTTTAGGCTTTGTCAAGATTTCTTGCACCAAGGGTGAGGCCTTGAGGGGTGTGGTATGTTTGTAAGAGAGAGAAAGTGAAATGCCCAAGTTAGAGTTAGCAGGTGGAATTTATTTTCAAGTGAATTTTCAAGGAACTGTGAGTTTTAAGGGAAGTGAAGTTCACTGCTGCTCATGCCAAGTCTATTTAAAATGTGCAACTGTTTTGTTTAGCAAATGGTATCTCTATTGTGGTATAAAGTTTTAAAGCTATGTTAGTAGCACCACAAGTAGAATACTTGCATCTTAATGTAAAGGCTTGAGGTTCTACTCCTTCAGCATATAAAATTTGTGTGCTGCAGTCCTCAGGATGTCCTCCTTTGGATGAGATGCCTAATAACTATGAACCTGTTTCAGCTTGTCATCCATTTTCTATTGCAATATACCAGCTTACCATTTTTTTAATTTAACATAGGCAATTTATTCTTTGATGCCAGCAGGCACTGAATTTGTAGATGAAACACTGAAATATACAGTTTTCTAGCAACAACATCTTCATTAGTTTCAGATATCTTTAATGTGGAATTATTCAGATTACTTTACTTCGGCAGCGACACTCAAAGTGTTGCTGTATAATACAAGGGATATAATTCAATTATATATTATAATTAATACAATCAGGTAAATCAAATAACTTTTGCATGGCCCTAACGGTTTGCAAGGAGCCTATTCCTTGAAAACAGTTCAAAGGTAAATAACCTGCCACTGGCCAGATGCATTTTCTTTGAATGTGGGTTTCAATGCTGTTTCATTGAATGTGAGTTTCAAAAGTAGAGAAGCTTTAATGCCAAGTCTGTTTTCATTGTAAGACTATTGCTTTGTTTAGGTTTAGTAAATGTCTCAGTGTTTGGGCTATAATGTCTGAAATAAAAGTTGTAAATTAAATCCAACTGCCTGTAATCATTGTAGAACTAATTCCATACAACAGTGGCAACATGGTATTTCAAAAGTGAGGCTGCTATCAACCTGGGTGCCCAAGTCCCTCATGACGGATTGTGTGCTTAGTACATAGTTATTAATGTGATAACTAGTGGGGATACCATTTTCTCCAAAGGGTATAATGATGCATTTCTTGGCATTGAGTTTGAGGCCATGCTTCTAGCACCAGTCATTAGTGTGATTAAGGCCCTCTTGGAGGATGTTCACATCACTAGGGGAATTTAAGACAGTGCCCAGCTTGCAGTCATCTGCAAACTTGGTCAGCCACAGACCACTGGTTTTGGCTTACACCTCAGAAAAATACATCCCAAACAGTAGAGGCCCCAAGACCAATCCTTGGAAGTACACCGCTTGTTACAGGTCTACTACTAGTGGTGGCTTCCCCTACTTTGAGTGGGTTCTATCAGTGACACAGTTAGCCACCCATCTGGTAGCATATGGGTCGATACCTAGCTGGGAGAGTTTATCTATTATTCCCAAGTGGGGAATAGTGTCAAAGGCTTTGGCTAGGTCAAGGTAGGTGGCGTGCACCATCTTCCCCTTGTCCATGGCTTTGGTGACTGTTTCAAAGAAGTTAACCAAGTTTAACAAGCATGATCTCCCTTTGACAAAGCCAAACTGTGTGGGGTCAAGCGTTTGGAGGTTACCAATATCCTTGTTTATAAAGGTACATGATAATGTGTTCCATGGTCTTGCAGATCAAACTAGTTAGGCTGATAGGCCTGTAATTTCCTGGGTCAGTGGACGCTCCACCTTTGTGTAGCGGGGCAACAGTGGCCATCCTCCATTCAGTTGGGATGAAGCCAGTGCTCAGACTTTGGTTGAGTAGGGTTGTCTAATGTAGCTGACGGCTCATGCAGGGTACAGCCAGGGATGTTATCGGGTCCCATGGAGCCTGTATTTTTTGCCTTTGAGAGGGCATTAAGAACCTGCTCCCTGGTGATGAGGGGAGTGAAATTTTCACTGAACAGGTCTGCCAGCAGGTTGGATAAATCTATGGCGTTTGTGTATGTGGCGTTATTGACCACCAGTTCAGAGCAGATTTGGGTGTTACCTTCGAGATTGTGGACATATGTGAAAAAGGCCTTGTGATCGTCCTTGCTGGATGTGGCCAATCTGGACTCTAAGTTAGCCTTAGAGGATTTCACCAGTGACCTTATTTGCTTGTTCAGACAAAGAAGAGATTGCTTCTCAGTGCCAGATGTACTGGCTTGTGATGCAGACAGCAAGGATTCTAGGTTCTTAATGTAATTGCATCCCTCACATAGTGTGTTTCTAGGTAGTAGTGGGTTGTCTTTGTACATAAGGCAGTTACTACACTGTCTCAGGATGCCCATATCAATCAGACTAGCAGGAGAAACCATAAAAATTGTCCATCCATGGTTATCAGAATCTGTGGAAGAGAGGTCAGGGATGGTAGAGTGGGTACTATCTGAGGAGAGTACCTATAGGTGTGAGTAGGGCTGGATAAAATCAGTACAGTAGCTGCAGTGAGGGCCTCATTTAATAGGAGTGCTGGTATGGGAAAAGAATGCAACAGAAATACCTCACAAAGGGTTAAAAAGTGCAGCAGTGGTGCACAATGGGCAAACAAGCACAATCTCATACAAATGCTGGGTTTAAATACCACAAAAACAAAAGTAAAATAGAAACATGGGAATTGACCAATCAACCCTTGTCCCCAAGCACTTAGCTCAACACCCTATGTCAGACCAGTTCCAACCAGTTCATTTACTCAAGTGCAGGCAGGTCCTGGTCAACACAAGATGGCATAGCTGGAAATACAGGAAACACACAAACAGATCTGGGTACAGCAACACCTGTAACCAGACTATGCTAAAGAATGTAAACTCTAGATAGATTTAACACAGGCGAATAAATACACACTTCAATAGCAAACAGGGCAAACTGATTTAAATAAATTAACCAGTAAAAAAGCTCAAAACTGAGCCCTGTTCCAACAGTATTCAGTCAGACAAGTTCCAACTGCACACTCCTGCCACTAGGGTACAGTGGAACCCTCTCCAAAAAAGATGGCCTGGACGAGTGCTCAAGTTATACATACAGAGCTAGATTTAGCAGGTCTGAATCTAGTCTATACTACAGCAAGCAAGGTGCATCAATTTAAAAAAAAAACAGTTCAAATAAGCAGACAGTAAGCCTTCAATCAGCAATTCTCAGCTCAGAAGGGAATACTCTACCCTCTCCTCCCACAAGAGGGCAGACCACAAACATTCTTAATGTAAAATAACTGGCCTGAAGCCCAAGTGCTTAAACCAGAACTAAGACACTTTTAGAATAACAGACACTAAGCCTTCAACCAGAAATTCTCAACTTAGAAGGAGGAGAACTACCTTTCCTGTCACAAGAGTGTAGGCCACAAACCTTCTTAATGTAAAACAACTGGCCTGAAGCCTAAGTGCTTAAACCAAAAGGCTTAGAATAATAGTAGCCTGATTAAATTGTAACTAACAAGTATTAATAAATGCAGCAGAACAAATGCAAATAGAGTACTTTTAAGACAAGCAACAAAAGAAAATAAAGTAGGACAAAAATGCAGTAAACGCAGATGAATTAAGTGCAATTTTTTTTAGGTTAAGTGGGAAGGGATGAAACACGATAATTCAAGGTTGAGAAACTAAGGGGGTGGGCCTTCCCAAATGAGCTCTCTCTCTACTTGGTAAATAAGGTGATGAGATGGGACTGGGAGGAGTGCCCAAAATGAGATTTATAGTAGGGGTGGGCAACTCAAAAGCCACCAAATTTAAGGACATTACAGGGAGGGGTGGGAGGGGGAACTCACTCCAACAAAACAGATAACTTAAAACAAAACAAATTTAATACTAGAATAAGATACAAAATAGAAGTGATCAAACCTTAAAGACCATCAAATCAAAATTAAATGCAAAGATAGGTGATATTCAGAGAAATGCAGACCACACAAACACTTCAGCTAACTCCAAGTGACATGCCCAATGTGGGTCTCGAACCCACTACCCTGAGATTACGAGTCTCATGTTTTACCAACTGAGCTAGCCAGGCTAATAAGAAATAATTTATGTTGTGCAACTTCTAAAGGTATGGCATCTAGATCTGAAGAGGTCATTTTTCCACTGTATTTCACATTCGTTAGACCTACAATTGAGTCCAATGCCCTCTCAGGTATGTACATAACAAGGAACATCCAACAAATGGAACATCCTCAGATGTCCCTCACTAAGAGAATACAGGGAGTAAGTAACATACCCTATGCAGACCACCTCAGTAGTCATTCCTTACACAGTACGCCATCAGAAATATTGGGTGAGCAAATGGCTGTAACTAAGGAAATGATTCTTTTGAGCTGGGACACAGGATCTGAATTCCACAGACATAGTAAGGCCTTGTTAGGTTTAATCCTGTTGGCTGCCAAAAAAAAAAAAAAAAAAAATACTAGAAAACAATCAAACCAACTTGCAGTATTGAATATTATAAAAGAGCAAGAGAGAAAAGCATAGAAAATGTATCTATTTCTAATAATTTGCTCCTCTTTTCTAAATTAAATTTGTGAGAACACATGTAGAATAATGTTCAGGTGGAGGACTAGGAGTGAAGTAAGGGATAAGGGGATAGCATGAAATGAACAATGTAAACATAGCCAGATTTAGGCACCAGCGAATCCTTGCAGGCGCTGGGTGCCCTCTAGTACTTGTGGGTCTCTAAACACAGGATGCTATCTTATGTTGCTATTTTGTTACAAAAGAAATCCTGTTTACCAAGTAAATCAGGTGTGTAAAATCACTTACAATGATGAATCCTAAGGACTGGCGCCACTTCTAATCTTTGAGAGATCTCTGGGTGTGGTAACAGTATTTTGACAAGTTACAGGCCGAATAATTTCATTAAAAGGTTTTAATACTGACATAGTGCCCTTGACTCAGTTAAATCCTGCTGGAGGGCACTCTCCAATAAAACTAATATAGTCATTTTTAGGCACCAGCGATACTTGTTGCTGTGGGGGAACCCCTATTCATCCTGGACTCTGTAGGGGCCCCCCAATACAGCTGCTAGTTGAGAAAAAAATGGGGACAGAAAAAAAGAGAGACGATGGGCCAGATTCAATAAAGCCTACATTAAGTGTAAACTATGTCTTCAAGAATATTCTTATCACATGTTTTGGTATGTATACAGGTGGCTGCCTTTGGGGTGTAGAGGTGAAGACTATAGGGGCATTCTATGTACATGTATGATAGCAGTCGCTTGAAATACAGGACTGTGGCCATTTTAATCTCTTTCAGTCCAGTCTAGGATGCACAAACAATGACCATCTTCTTTGTTTGGTAGGGGATGGCAGGGAAGCAGGAATTATTCTGAGCAAGGATGTATACATCCTGTCAAAGATTTGTTTCATTAGTGCACTGTGAGCCAATATTTTGACAGCTTTGAACATTAAGCATTACGCACAACTAGACTGAAATTATTTTCTTACTTCCGATTTTTGCTCGGGCAACCACTAGATCAAAAGGTTGGGAAAATGCTCCAAAATGTACCTCAGAGCATCTATAACTATGGTTTGTGTGTGCCTGGTGGCCCCCAGACCAGAACCACTTAATGGCTTTATTTCCTACACAGTTATTACTGTGCTGTCTTGGACCGATAATGATTCAAGGAAAAGTAAAGGTGAAGGCTAACAATGAACCATTTTCCTTAAATAATAATTTTCATTCAAGCCATCACTGGAGGAAAAGTTGGCAAAGAATAGTATACACTACACTTCAGAGCACACCAAAAGACAGATTTGTGAAAATGCTGAAGATCAATTCAAAATGTGAGAAAAGAAAGAAAAAAAGTAATGTGCATGGTGTGGGGTGTCCTTTATTGGGGGGGGGGGGGTATAAGGGAATACTACAGATGTACAGATGTGTGTGTAGGGGGGGGGGCTAAACAGTAGGCAGTGGGGGGTGCCATGGAACTCTATGCCTACTGCACATTTCACCTAAGGCCAGGCATGTACATAGGGTTATTGTAATACATCACTGCAAATAAATGCCAGTCATTGTCTATGCCCCTCTGTGAAAATGTCCAACATAATGTACACAAGGCGGATCAAACTGTGAGAGCATTGTAGCTACAGTTAGTTTATGAATACCACAAATAAAACTCTGCAGCATGAACTATAATGCTGCTTGGGGGGTGGCTGTGACAGTGCAATTCTTAGACTCAGTGTCCAGGGGCCTGCAAATTGACACTTGCTGGGGGCTCCCTAAATGCTAACACCAGACTTGTCTGTAAATGGAAGAAAATATTGATATGTTTTTCTACGGATGTATTTTTGCCTCTGTCTTAACTGATAATTTCATGAAGGTCTTGAAGAAAAAAAAAAAAAGTTTAGTGTTTCAGTCCACTAAAAGCAGATGACTCCTGATTTACAGGTATATATATTCTTAAAAAATGTCCTATATTTTGCATTCCATTTTTCACCTAAAATTAGACACACAAAACAGAAATTGGATGAGGGATACAACTTCTAAGGTTATGGCCAAGAACACATTTTCTGAGTGTAGTATTTATCCATTTACTACTAGAGTCTAGCAATCATTACTAGCATTCTAACAATCCATAAAACATACTAAAACAGACAAATACCTGCTAGCAATGAATACAATCAGCAGAAAACAATATGCCTTCTTACGATAAAGGCCTTTCCTTCCTAAAGCACCTGTTAATGGAACTATAAATCAGGCTACTGCTGTTACACCATTCTGGTATGCATTTGCAAAGTAAAAAAAAAAAATGGTCAAGCAGAGAGACTCAAAGTGAAAAAAATAAATTGTTAACCCCCCCCCCCCCATTTTTTTTTAGTATGTCTTTACAGCTGGCTAACAATTTTAAAGGACTCTGCACACCTAAGGACTCATAATTTGCCCTGGTTATTGGGATTATGTGTCAGTTTAAAATAACAAAAAAGCAGTGCATGTTAATCAGGAACCCAAAAATAGAGAACATACATGCTGACAAGAGGAGATGGTCCAGGATAATACAAGAATAAATGCTCTTGTATTATCCTCCTGGCCATCTCATGTTTTTTTTTTTTTTGGTACCAAATTAACACCTTAGTTGAGATGGCTGTAAAAGATTCATTCGAGAAATGTTATGTAAGCTAATGATCTTAAGCTACAAATGAAGTGGAGATGTAGCTAGGAGATTTTTTTTTTTATCTGCTATTAATATTTTCTGCACCACTACCACTGTAGCCACAGGTGGACACTTTCATGCCTAAATGATTCTAATGCAGTTGCTGCCATTTTTCTCCTTTAGAGGCAGCCATTTCTTCTAAACACTGGCCTGCCCAACAACTTTAATATTGACAAAAATCAAATACACTAACATTTGCCACTACTTTAGGTCACCTAACAAATGTCATTTAGATTATGCGTACAATTAAAAAAATATCAGCCTTGCAGTCTATTCACTTTGTAGAATTTTGAATGACATCCCCATGTTTGTACTCCTCACTTTCAGCAAGAGTGCTATACCATAAAAATAGACAGAGATATGTATTGTTTAATTGAGAACGATACCTTAACCCATAATCTAGTTAGACACTAGATCAAAAACATTTATTTTCCCATGCCTTACATTTATGTCTAATAGCATGTTCCCCAAGGTATGCTAGCCCCACTGACGGGGGTGCAGTAAACAAAGCTTCAAAAAGAATTTGGTCCAACAGTATTTTAAGCACAGATCGCCTCCCATGTGTGTATATGACAGGCTAAGGATTTCTCACTGTACTCCTTTATATTTTGTAACCAAACTATTTTTTTTGACGTCTCTCCATCTGTGCTTATTTATTAAGTACAGAAACGCTGCACTGTACTCTTACAATATTGTATTAGCAGCACAATTTTTCTAGATCCCAAAAGCCTTCCTATTCAGTAACACTGCAATTAAAGGCACAATTGTCATCTCTAGATGTACCAAATTCACATGCCTGTCAGTGTCATTTGGAGGATACAACTATCAGTTTTCACAAGTTCATAGCACTTTCCCAGCACATGACACCTTTATATAAAGCACAAGTCTTGTCAGAGCACCATGACTGTAAAGCATTTACGTATCCCTCCAGCACCAGTGTGTCTACAATGAAAGCAACAATGTTTTCCAAGTTAGTGCTAACCACTTTCACTTCTAAAAAGCGGATACTAAATAGTAAAGGACCAACATCAGAATTATATAATATGACACGATACATTGGAGAAGCAAACAAAACCCTGAGATTAACTTTAAAACAACACAGTTATATTACCATATATTTACGTGCCAACCTCTCAACGCTGTCTGGACTTTTGCACACATCTTCCATGTTAATGGATTCCCCTAAAGACACAAAATATGATATGAAGTACTAAAAAATCTTGAACTGAAATAAACAGTGGCAACTTTAGCACACAATAAAAAAACTTTCAGGCAGCGAGCAATCATGCTCTCAATGAATACCAATGTATTTTAAGCATATATATCTGTTAGCAGAAAAGTTGACCCTTCTTAGACCAGAAGAGCAAGGATAACTTTGAAAATATTAATTTTTTGCCTGCAAGGGGCAGGAGTATTCCTTCTTCTCTTGCAGGAGGCTTAACCTACCCCCAGTACAATCTAACTTCACTAAAAACAAATTTTGAGAAACAGTCATGAAAGAGGCATTTTTTTTTAAATCTTTAAAAGACATATTACAGTCGCACACAATGCTTATATATATATATATATATATATATATATATATATATATATATATATTTATTTATTATATACACACACAAATATATATACATATACACACACACATATATATATATATATATATATATATATATATATATACATACACACAATCATATATATATATATATATATATATATATATACATACATATACACATATACACACACACATATCACACACACACATTTTATATATATATATATATATATATATATATATACACACACACACACACACACACACACACACCTGTGTATACATGTATGAAAATTTCAGAGCATGTATTTGTGTGTGTGTGTGTGTATATATATATATATATATATATATATATATATATATATATATATATATATATACACACACACACACACATATATAACACACATATATATATATATATATATATATATACATATATATATATATACACACACTATATACATATATATATATATACACACACTATATACATATATATATATATATACACACACATATATATATATATATATATATATATATATATATATATATATATATATATATATATATATACACATACATACATACACACACACACACACACACACACACACATATACACACTATACATACATACACACACACGAATGTGTCTGTATTACATAAATTAATGCAATAAAGCATGAGGGGTTGTGCAAGGAACAGATATTTCACACATGGGGACTGTAAAATAACAACACACACACCCTTTGGGTTCATGGCACACATCAACACTTTCGTATAGGTGTAAAAATATCTGTATGAATACCCAAGTGCATTCCTGTACTTATAAGGAAAGGGTCAAATATGTAGTTTTCAGAACACACTTCCATTTTTTTAAACACTTTGGAATAGTTTAATTTTCAAAAAGCACATCAATGTAACTTATTCTTAGTGTTTAAAAAAAAAAAAAAAAAATCACCATTTTAACTTCAGGACATTGTTTATCACAGTGTAAGATATCCATAGGTTCTATAACGCAGAACCAAGTTTCGCTGAATGCAAAAAATAAAATTACATGTACACACTTTTCCCAGTGTTACAGCAGCTATTTGTCACTTGGTTTAGCTAGTGAAATTAAGCAAATGTTCCCATAGGAAACAAGAGATCTCAACAGAAACAATGCTCTTTGTGTGTACCTCTTAACTACACAGTATGCATTCTGCACATTAGCACCTGTACATCAGTCCAGCTTTATTACATAACAGGACTGTGAGGAAATTAATATAATTAGATATACTGTGATACTTCACACAGAGGAGCTTTCATTGAGAGGCAGAGTTATGCTCCTGCAGAGTTTAATTTTTCAAGTTCAGGTTTGAGGCATGCTTTTCTGTTTTAGAGTAATCTTTAATCTATGCGTTTTTTTTTGGGGGGGGGGTAATAATTACATCTGAGGCTTCATGTAGCATGCCTTGATAGCAATGCGGCAGTGCTGCTCAGATATTTACCTGTGCCTTTGCTTGATTGGTCAGACTGCTGTTTGCGATTTCCATTAGCAGCAACAGGAGTTGAAATACTACCCCAAGCTATTTCTTAGCAAAGTACATTGTTGCTGCAGGAAAATAAAAATTCCTGCCCGCCCCAAGAAAAAAAAAAGAACGTTCTTGTTCCATTGTCCTGGGTGCTTTCTTATCTCCAGAGTATTGGATGCTTTACTTTATTTTTTAACAAATCAGATTAGTGCATCTGCACATTTTCTGACTGTTCTGCCTGGAGGAATACATCGTTACGAGTTGCCAATAGTCATACTGAAGTCTTAATGATCACTTCCAGTTACTTAAATTTGTGACTTTGAATAAGTCAAATGAAAGGGGGTACCTATGCCTACTGATCTTAACCAGCTAAGAAACAAAATAAATCTCATGTATAGCTGCTACTGAACTACAACACATCTCTTTATAAGGATATTGATCTGGCATTTGAATTTGCTAGTAAAATACAGTAATCTACAGAACTATATACTAACTTTACCTAAAAAAGTGATGTTCCCCTAGCATTTCAGGAAGGTGCTCTTCATAATTCTGACATCTCTTTACAGTCTTGAAAACCACTCTGAAGTTGTATTAATGTTAATACTGATGACCCCCCCCCCCCCAAAAAAAAAAGCAAGCAATCTGCAGAGCAATGAAATGTAGCTAAAATAGAAAAGTGCCTAGACATTCCAGGCAGGAGTTCTGGATCACTTCGTATTGTTTTAAAAGGTGTTAATGTAGTAAAAACGGGAACATGCAGAATCCTGGCTATCCAAGCAATAACTTTAACCTCTTATATGAAGCACCTTTTCACAGAGCCACTTTATTTACTATTAGAACACACTGAAATTATTCGAATACAGATCAGCATTAATATAGTATTCTAGAAAACAAAATGGATGTTTTCAAAGTAGTCAGCAAAATGAAATATAAAACTGTCTCAAGAAAAAAAAATGACTGCTTTATTCTAAAATATTAGAAACGGGCACAATTTTTTTAACACTGGGTGCTTCTTTAGGTAGAGTAGAATAGTTCCTCCCCTTGAGCCAATTTTATGATTTTGCTTGTAAATTTAATACTGGCTTAGAATTCATCTGGTTAAGCTACTTTTGTACTTAGAGCTAGTCAAAAGAACATGTTACACTGCTGTGTTCTATTGCAAAATCAAGTTAACAAAAAGGTACCGACACTATATTACATTATACAGCAATGCTCTCCCACCCCATCATTCGTTTTTCTTAAGTTGATTCGCTGCTAGTATTATGGATTTTTATTTGATTGGATTTCTGCGGTAATTTCTGTGCATGTTTTATTTCTGTTTTTTAGATCTTTTATACAGTTTTACTTCTGTGCACTGTATTATCAAAATTTTATAACACTAAAGTTTTTAATAAGTTTATAAGGTTGGTTATTTCATTGGTCAATTGACTTATGAAAACAGTTCTGTCTCTTTCGGAGAGGAGGTCTGAAAGACTTAAATGGAAAAAAGTTAGAGTATGACAGACTCAGGTGCTGGTCAAAGGCAATTAGAGAGCAAGACATCACATTGTCCTGTTTCAAATGGCTGTCAGGAAGCAGATTTTATCCTTACATGTCCAGAGGTAGAAATTAGAGGATGAGGTCAATTTTCAGGGTTGAAGATGGTTCAGGAGATGGAGAGAGCTAAATTTCATGTTTTCAATCTGAGCAATGTTGTAATCTGAGCAATGTTGTGCTCAACTCTGAACAGTTAGTGTTCCTTGGGAATGTCTTGTGTACCAGCCTGCAGAGCTGACCTTGTCAAGACAGTTATTGAACTCTGTTTGTTCGTAAGATCTTCCCATGAAGCAAGGTCTTCAAGAAATCTAGTACATTTAATCCACCATATATTAGTACGGTTAACTTTTTTGGCTTGCCCCCCTGCTAAAATGATGTGAAAAAGCAATTCTACCAAGTTATTTAGCACGACACTTTGTCCTGTGAAATATGTGAACACAAGATTAGAAGTATGACCTTAAAAAATAAAAGCTTGATAGTTTAAGAAGCTTCACTAATTTGAGGTTTCTGAAAGCGGACAAAGGAACAAGCATACTTGTAATAATGGAGGTTTCTGACAATGTTAGAGCTTTCTGCAGATAATGTTTACCATAAAGTATTTTTAAAAGGGTAAACCATAACAAATCCAAAATATCAAAAAACAGCAGGTATTTCACCAACTGAATTGGGCTCCCAACTCCAGAAAGAAAGTGGAGTCCACATGGGGAATAATGAATAACCACACTTTATGTAACCTTTAAAACATATAGCTTTTTGTCCATCAGTAAGCAACCAGACTTCCTCAGAATGAATACCTACTGATTTTTTTAGTATCTTTAAAAGAATATTAAGGTAGCATACAAAATTCAATTAGACTGGTTGACAAATATCCAAGAATAGGTCGTGTTTTCAGCTTTCCTAAATTTCTAATTTCCCATCCATTGCTCAGTGTTTGCTTAAAAAGGATTAGGGATTTACTGTTTCACATGGATGGGGGAGCCTTTTACAGAGCATAGGGATCCTCAGAGCATGGGGATCTTCAGAGACATCCGTTTCATCAACATGCCATATTTATGTCACAAGCAAAATGTAAAATCCTTGGATCTAGTGATTCTAATACGGTTAATTTTATGGATGTACAAAAGGTCCGTCAAAGCTGGATCTGAAGATACCTTATACGCCAGGCATAGATCACCTCTCAGTAACTTGTAGGAGAGTATAGATAGGATTTAAGGTGATCCATATAGGATAATGTGTCTATATCCAGGATCATCATGGTAAGAAACCTTTGTGGTCATTCCAAATGTTAACATGTCTGGTCAAGCACATGTCAAACACAACCATTGGCCTTATTTTTGCTAACAGCTTGCAAGCATTTCTAGAACAAGTACCATCTTTAGTAAAATACTTTTTTTTCCCCAAGAAAATAGCCAAATTTGTCCAAAGGGCCCTTTTCCAAGTTCTGTGTTATTTGCCACTATTGATGGAGTGGCATTATATACTGTAATTTGTTTACTTTGAATGAGCAAAAGCTCATATAACCGAAACAAGTTTTTCCAAAAGTCCATATATTCGAAAATTGAAAAGATCAAATTACAGAAAATCAAACACCAGTTATTAATGTATAGTTAGTCACAACTATAGTGGCATAGATGTAAATATGCCCTTTTCCCTAAGGTAATACAATCTCGGAGTAGGTATATTCAATTTGCAGGGGGTGTTTGGGTGGCATAGACCCCACATGGAGGGTGCAGGGGGGCTTGCCCCCCTGCTAAAATGATGTGAAAAAGCAATTCTAATAAGTTTAGCACAACACTTATTTGCCCTGTGAATTAATTAGAGTATGTGTATTGTAGTGCAAACTGTTTTGCAATGTATGTTTTTCATAGAGAAAATGCAGTACTGCAACAGAACAGAGTGCATTTCTTTATTGTAATGTTTCTTTAAGGCTTTGTGGACTTATGGGAAGAGTTAGTAGTGGGAGTTTGTGATTCCAGTGTAGGTCGAGCTAAATGTAGCTTATCGGAAGGCTTCTGTTTATGTTGAGGTAACTTTATAAATTGGTCAGTGGTATCCGGGGAACTGGTTCGGTTTTATGTATTTCATTCTTTTCAGTTTTCAAACATATGGACTCGGCAAACTCATCTCAGCAATATGGGTTTCGGTTATATGCGCTTTCACTCAAAGCAGACCCACTGTAATTTCTCAAGATGAGGGTATTAGCATAGTTAGAGGTTCAAACCAAAATGTTTAATTCAGAGATTAATATAGGATATGTATTTTGCTTGAAATAGCATTAGAAAACATTTTGTTATAGGTTTGATCAATATTGTCAATAACTGTTTGATGTGGCAATGGGGGCAGCAATGACTCCCATGCTTGCTAACTTGGTATCAGGGCAATGGGAGGATGAATTTTTATACAAGTTGGAGATGTACCATCATGTTATTTTAATATTCGTTTTATTGATTACCTTTTTATAGTATGGGAGGATGGTGAATAATAATTTATAGAATTCATGGACTGTAAATTAGCAGTCCAATTTCCATAAGTTTGCTTACAAAATTAGACCTGACATGTTTTATTTGGATAGTTCTATCAGTAAAGGGCCCAACAGGAAAGGTTTAGATTTCAAATTATATAGGAAGGAGACTTTGGTCAACTCTTACCTTCATTTTGAAAGTAGCCACCCTAGCTATATTAAAAAAGTATGGTTAAGTAAGTCAATGTGCTAGGTTAAGCAGATTACCCACTAAATATGAAGGGCCAGATTCAATATAATGTACACTTGGTGTAGGTTTTATGTATTCAAGAACATTATCACATTTTCTGTGCTTTCTAGTCACTCAGAAAAATTACACTAAGTGCACATGTAATCTACACTTTGTGGTACCCTATATGAATCCCTGTCAATATTTAAGTTGCAAGAATATCAGTAGGAAAACTAAAATTAGGAAGAAGAAGGTGCGAGTTATTTTGAAGCGTTTAACTCATATTATACCTACAAAATTTAGGGTAAATATTCTTTCCAAATAGTAATTTCAAGGAATCCCAACAATAACCAAAAAATGCGGAACAAAAATAGGATTCCAAGAAGCAAGTGCCACGGTCCAATTGGTGTAAAAACAGGTTTAATGTACCACACTAAAAAAAAAAAGTACAGTTTTGTACCTACCATAAATGTAGATGTTCGAAGATCCACATTGCTGCAGTCCTTACACTTGGGTAGTCCGCTGTCCTCGGTCGGCCCGAATATCAAAGTATTAGGCTGACGTCGGTCAAGGCGCTTAAGACTGACATCAGGACGTCAGGGTACAAATGCGCATGACCGACGTCATATCCTCAGTCTTTTCTTGCCCCAGATGTCAGAAGACCCGAAACAGAAAGGTCAAAACCAAAAGACAGCAAAAACCAACCAACCACCCTTGCACCAATCATATGTACAATATATACAATATCCACAATATTTACAACTCAACCCACACAACCGCCTCTAAGTACAGAGGGGAAGGAGGGAGGGTAAATTGGACTGCAGCAATGTGGATCTTCGAACATCTACATTTATGGTAGGTACAAAACTGTACTATGTTCTTCATCTCACATTGCTGCAGTCCTTACACTTGGGTAGAATCCCAAAGCAGAGATAAGGGAGGATGGCAAAACTATAAAGCAGTAGGAGCTGCCAAAATGCCCTGTAAAATTGCAGTGGCAAAAACAGCCCTGGATTTAGAGTAAAGTGGAAGGTGATAATGCTTAGAGAAAGTATGCACTGAACTCCAAGTAGCTGCCTCCAAAATATCCTTAGTTGCCACCCCCCTTAGAAAAGCTGTAGAAGTGGCAGTAGCCCTAGTGGAATGAGGCCTAATCCCAGCTGGAATCTCCTTACCATGATGGGAATAACAGAAAGCAATACAAAACCCAATCCACTTAGAAATAGTTTGTTTTGACACAGGCTTACCCTGAGAACCCAAAGCAAATGAAACAAATAACTGCTGAGACTGCCTGAACCCTTTAGTTCTGCTCAAATAATATCGCAACTGCCTGTGTACATCCAAAGTTTGCAAAATCTTTTCCCCTTTATTTTGGGGGTTTGCATAAAAAGTAGGCAAATGAATAGTTTGGTTTAAAGCCACACTAGAAACCACTTTAGGCATAAAGGAAGGATTAGTACGCAAAGATACCCTATCCTTATGGAAAATTAAGAAAGGCTCAACCGCCATAAGGGCCTGTAATTCAGAAACCCTTCTTGCAGAGGTAATGGCCAACAAAAAAGCAGTCTTCCATGATAAATATTTCAACTCAGCAGTAGCTGCAGGCTCAAAAGGTTGTAGAGTGAGTTTCTCCAACACAAAATTGAGATCCCAAGTAGGAGTAGGAGCTCTCCATGGGGGTCTTATATTCTTTGCCCCTCTAAGGAATTGCTTAAAACAAAGGATGAGAAAACAATGGTGGGTCACAGTCATAGTGAGCCGAAATTGCTGCAGCATGAACCTTAATAGAAGAGAAGGACAAACCTTTGTCCAGTAACTCAGTAAGATATTGAAGAGCCACATCAAATCAGGCTCAGAAACATCAAATTCTTTTGCTGTACTCCAAAATAAAAATCTCTTCCATTTATCTGCGTACACTTTCCTTGTACTAGGCCTTCTGGCCTCCAAAATAACATTCAAAACTTGCTGTGGAAGCTTGAGACCCTCCAGGGTTCAAAACAGAATATGCCAGGCTGTTAGGTGAAGAGAGTGAAGTTTGACATTGAGTAAATGACTGTTTTCCTGAGACAGCAGATGTGGAATCGAAGGTAAAGGCCATGGAGGCTCCCGTACCAGACTTCTCAGTAATGGGTACCAGTGCTGTCGAGGCCAATCTGGAGCTATTAAAATCATCTTTGGCTTGTCCTGTCTGACCTTCAGGAGTACCTTTGGGAGGAGAGGCAGAGGTGGAAAGGCATACACATGAAGACTGCTCCAATTGAATGAAAGAGCATCCACTTTCCAAGCTGTGGGATGAAACCTTTTTGTGCAAAACTTTGGCAGCTGGTAGTTTAGTGGAGAAGCGAACAGATCTATGTCTGGAGTTCCCCATAACACTGTCAATTTCTGAAATACATGAGGATCCAATTTCCACTCGTGGGGATCCATAATTTGTCTGCTCAACACATCTGCTAAGGAGTTCTGTGCCCCTGGCAGAAACCTTGCCTGAAGATTTAGCTGTAAACTGAGAGCCGTTTCCCACAAAATCATTGCTCGTCTGCATAGAGGATAAGAATGTGTTCCCCCTTGCTTGTTGATGTACCACATGACAGTCGTGTTGTCTGTTAGAATCAACACCTGCCCTGGACGAAGTAAATCCTTGAAAACTATTAATGCAAATTGGACTGCTAACATCTCCTTCATGTTGATATGCAGATGTTGAAGTCTGGCAGGCCACGTGTCTTGTACCCACTTTCCATTTAGATGAGCTCCCCAAGCTTTGTCTGAGGCATCTGTCGTTAGAATCTGACTCGCCTCTGGCCGGGTCACAGAGAGTCCCTTGTTTAGGTGACATTCCTGAGCCCACCACACAAATTCCTTTTGAATGCAAGGTATTATCTGAATGACAGTGTCCATATCTTGGCAGTGCTGTGTCCATACATTTTTGAGATACCATTGCAGCTTCCTCATATGCAGTTTGGCATTGGGAAGCACCAGAATACAAGATGCCATGAACCCAAAGGCTTGAAGGACTGTCCTTGCAGTCAGCCTGGACTGATGAGACAATTGATGGAAGTAACGAGAAAGATTCCTTTGTTTGTCCGGGGTCAAAAAGGCCATCTGGGATGCTGTATTCAGTCTCACACCCAGAAAGCACATGTCCTGAGAGGGTACTAGACTGGACTTTATTTCGTTCACAGAATACCCCAGGCATCTTAGCACTGCTATCACATATTGTAAATGATGAAGAAGTTCGTCCTTTCCTTGGGCCAGAATCAGGCAATCGTCCAAATAAGGATAGATCTGTATTCCTCTTAGCCTGAAAAAAGCTATCACTGGAGCCAGAACCTTTGTGAACACTCTGGGCGCAGTAGATAAGCCAAAGGGCAATGCAGAGAACTGATAGTGAGAAGTCCCAGCTCAGCAGATACTTCCTGCAACTCAGTCTGATAGGAACATGAAGGTAAGCCTCCTTGAGGTCCAGAGTCACCATCCAGTGATCTTTGCCCAGCAGAGGTAAAAGCTGTTGTAACGTCAACATTTTGAACTTGGGAATGTCCAGATAAGTGTTGAGGATAGATAAATCCAGAATTGGTCTCCACGTGTTCCCCTTCTTTGGTACTAGGAACAGGCGAGAATAAAATCCTAGGCCCACTTCTGGCAGAGGGACCGGTTGCATGGCCCTAATTGGAGCAGCAGAGAAATTTGTTTGTGAGCCTCTAATCTTTGCTGAGGAGGAACGTCCGGCATGCCTTTGAAAGGAGGCAAGGTATGGAAATAAAACCTGTAACCTTGGTGTATGATATCTAATACCCATCTGTCTTGGGTAATCAAACTCCAATTTTCCTTGAAGAGTGCCAACCTTCCTCCCAAAGGTGCTGCCATGCAAGAAGGATCTGGCAGCTGAAAAGGTAGGTCATTGGGCCTGTTTACGAAAGGACTGGCCCCTGCCCTCACCCGAAGAATGTGCAGGAGAACTCCCTGTTCTAGGTCTGAAGGAGCTCTGATCTCTGCCCCTACCACGTCTAGATCTACCCCTACACTGTGAATCATAAGAAGGGTACATCCACCCCTTAGCAGGCCAATTCCTACTAAACTTCGGAGGCTGAACTTGCAAAAAATCTTTAACAGTCTGCATAGACTTAGCCTTGTCCTCCATTTTCTTCAAGACTGACTCCACAGGCGAACCAAACAACACATCAGACTGTAAAGGAGCATCCAAAATCCTTGTCTTAACATGTTCAGATAAATTCTGATCCCTCAGCCAGGCGTGCCTGCGAAGAACTGACCCAGTGGCAGCCACCCTAGACGAGGCCTGTACAGCATCAAAACCACATTGTAAAGAATGCTTACCCACCTGTTCAGAAACATGTACTAAATCTTGTAATTCTTTACACTCAATGCCTTCCGCCAGAGCATCTACCTTAGACTTCAATTGAGAAAGAAGATAGTTTTGATATTTCAACATGTGAAACTGGCAATTTAAAAGCCCTCATAGCTAAGGTGGAAGAAGTATAGACTTTCTTTCCCCATCTATCCAAAGCTCTGGCCTCTTTATCTGGAGGAACCGGATTTTTTACAACAGAGGCCTTGACACCCTTAGGTCCCTGACTAACAGTTTCTGGGTCTGCCCTAGGACTCTTATAAAGATATTTATGAGCCTCAGGCACCCTGTAATACCTATCCGGTTTAACAGGAGCAGGAGGCAAAGAATCAGGATTAAGTGAAGCCTCTGCAAACACATCTTCCACAACATCCAGAACCGGAGGTATAGCCAAAGGCCTATGCTGGGGTAAAAGCAAAAATTCCCTAAGCCTTTTCCTGGAATCAGAGAAGTCCTGACCTTCCCACTTAAAATGTTCCCTCATGGAATGAAGAGTCTCTGAAAAAGAAAAATCCTCTGGAGGGGAAGCAGAAGGAGTTGAATCATCTGCATCAGAATCAGAATAAGGAGAGTACTCCTGCAAGTCTTCAGCCGAAGACTCTGAAACATCTGAAGCCTGCTCAAAACTCCCCAACTCTGGTTCCACCCTAGGCCTCTTATCTGGAGGGGGCAAAGAACCTCTAATCAAAGTAATTAAATCTTCTGCCATTTTAAGCATGTGCTTCTTGGGCACAGATCCTGTAGAACTAGGAGTGACACCAACAGAAGCTAAACCTGGCCTGCCTCTGGGAGAAGCCTTAGAAACAGAAGGAGAGGGCCTAACCACCTTAGGAAGGGAGGGGAGTACCGTAACCTGAGAAGTCCCTTCAGCCTGACCTGCCTCCTGAGAGGCCACATCCTGCAATAACAAAGTCTCCCCCTGGGACTCCAGAGAAGCCTCCGGCGGAACCACCGGTTCCACTGGCGCCTCTAAAGCACCGGCGTCCGATGCAGGCGACTCTTCTTGCCTGGGTTTAGCCGCTTTGTCTTTGCGCTTCTTCGAAGAAGCGGGCGTCGGAGCATCCGACGGCATCTTATAATTGCACCGCTTCCCAAAGACCAACCTGGCACAATCTAACCTTCGCTTAATAGTGCGCTTATTGAACCTAGCACAAAAGCGACACCCAACAACGTCGTGCTCAGGCCCCAAACAAAGACTACACAAAGTATGATAATCTCTATGCGGTATCTGTTTCCCACAAGAAATACAGTTATTCACTTTTTCTGACATCCGGTAAACCACTGAGGCAAGAAAAAACTAAAATGTTCCCCAACGGGGTACTTAGCCAACTTTGACTCGGTCTGAAACTCCGAATTCGTAAAATTTCAGAACGCCGAACGGCACTTGCAACACTGCTTCTGCATCGGACCATGCGGCAAAAAAGACTGAGGATATGACGTCTGTCATGCGCATTTGTACCCTGACGTCCTGATGCCAGTCTTAAGCGCCTTGACCGACGTCAGCCTAATACTTTGATATTCGGGCCGACCGAGGACAGCGGACTACCCAAGTGTAAGGACTGCAGCAATGTGAGATGAAGAACATCAGGTTGAGCGCTTTCTTCTGGGCTTCTTATTTTGGGTGGCGCAGTGGTGCGGTGGTTAACATTGTCACCTCACAGCAAGAGGTTCTCCGGTTCGATTCTCGGCTGGGGTGCCTTCTGTGTGGAGTTTGCATGTTCTCCCTATGTTTGCGTGGGCTTCTTCCGGGTACTCCGGTTTCCTCCCACATTCCAAAGACATGCATCTGGAGCATTTCTCCCCGGGCCTCCGCTGAAAACAGGCTCTGTGGAACCTAGTCGGACTTTCCCGGTCAACAAATGATAAATAAATAAATAAATAAATAAATAAAATAAAAATAAAAATTCTACTGACCGTAGATTTCATCATCATGATTTTCAAATCCTTAAATACTTTATACTTTCCTGCCCTTTACAATCAATTATTCATTTAATCAATTAACATTGAAATTCTAAAAAATACTTTATATAAAAAAATGTTTTGTAAAAATCAATATGCTTACATAATAAATATATACTTAAACTTCCTGTTCGGATGAATAGTTCATTTGATTACTTTCTGTCCTGTCGATATGTGTATTCTATAATAAATTTAAAAGGCTCCTTTATTTCCAATAATCCCAATATTCTCACTGTGTGTACTTGTACATAATTTACACCTATCCATCTTTCCTGACATAATTCCTGATGTATGAATTCCATAGTGTATACTAGGAAATATATTAAACTCTAATAAGAGGTTTTGTGGGTATATGTTCATTAATTCCTGGGGCGCTGGCCGCATTTAATCTCATCTGTCATTTGATTTCCTTCTCTCCCAGTATAGCCTTAATATTACCACCTCTAGGGTCACTCCTGACAACTTCCAGTATGGCAAACTTGAAGGAATCACATCCAGTACTTTCTTCTAAATGCCTATATAGTGCATTATTCCGGTCTTTCTTTTTTATACAATAAAGCTGGTCATAAATCAGATTTCTCAACCTTCTATCCGTTTTCCCCACATAACTGGGACATGATGTACACTTCCCTAAATAGACGACATGCTGTGTCTGACAGTTCCCCCTTCTGAAATTTATTCTACTCTTGATATTATTCTCTAGGTACAACCGTTTTGTCTTCCATGATATAATGAAATTGATTACAATGTCCACATCTTGTAGTTCCTTCAAAATTCTTTTTTGCTGCATCTCTCTTGTTAAATGTCTTAAATTCTATAATCTTTTTAATGTTCCTCCCTGTTTTGTATACAAAAGAAGGTTTTTCTCCTATTTTACCATACATAGTGTCATCACTGGTTAATATATTCCAGTTTTGTTCAGTGAGGTTTCTAATTTCACCTACATATGGGCCGAATTCTAAAATGTAGGCCCTTTGGTATCCAGTATTGTCAATATGCTTATCTGTTATGTTCTGGGTGTTTGTAACATTACCTAAAAGTGGGACATATTTATTCCCCCATTCCCTAATCACATATTCAGTGATGTCTTTAATTAGGTTCTCGGGATATCCTCTTTCTTTAAATAGTTCACCTATGAACCTAATTTCTTTAATCATGTCCTCTTCAAGGGTAGTCATTCTGGCCGCCCTTATACATTGCCCTTTTAAAATACTTTTTTTTTCTGAGTATAAGGATGGTTACTGGTATATTCCAGATATGAATTACAAAAGGTTTCTTTCCTATGGATTCTAGATTGAAAGGTATTTCCATCATTAAATATAAATGTATCCAATTTATTCCCATCCTACTAAGATTGTATGTGAATTTTAAGTAAGGGCTACTGTGATTGATATAATCTATGAATTGGGTTACAGATTCTTCAGTCCCTTCCCACAACAAGAACACATCATCCAAAAATCTCACATAACATACTATATATATGCCTTTTAAATTATTATAGAATACTTTCTGTCCTATGTGTAATCAAATGAACTATTCATCCGAACAGGAAGAGTATATATAATTTATTATGTAAGCATATTGATTTTTACAAAACATTTTTTTATATAAAAAGTATTTTTTAGAATTTCAATGTTAATTGATTATACTTTCCCACCCTTTACAATCAATTATTCATTTAAAGTATTTAAGGATTTGAAAATCATGATGAGTGTTCTGATGAAATCTATGGTCAGTAGAAGAAAGCGCTCAACCTGTTTTTTTAGTGTGGTACATTAAACCTGTTTTTACACCATTTGGACTGTGGCACTTGCTTCTTGGAGGGTAAATATTCTTGTAAGACAGAAGGGGCAGTTTATCTTGCAAAGTGTTCAACATGTAATGCATCATCTTCTTTCGGCTTTTCCCGGTTAGGGGTCACCACAGCGAATCACCTGTCCGCTCATGATTGGCAGTGGAGTTTTTACAGTGTCGAGTTGGCCAACCTGGTGCCCAACCTTCCACAGAAGGCACACATGCACTCACGCCTAGGGCCAATTCAGAGCATCCAGTCCACCTACAGCACGTCTTTGGGATGTGGGAGGAAACCCACGTGACCACAGAAGGACATGCAGACACTGCACAGAAGGGACCCCAGCCGAGGATCGAACCGGAGAACCTCTTGCTGTGAGGCGGCAATGCTAACCACTGCAGCCACCCTTCAACATGTAATGTATAATGTTGGAAAAAAATGCAAGATCCCCGTCTAGTACATGAACGTAATTTAGTTATTTGTAATAGCAGCTCTTAATACCATGTTTGGCTAAAGCACAAGTATGAGGACTTTAAAAAGCTTGGGTTTTTGATTACAGAAGGTCAAGAAAAAAAAAAGAAGTGGTGGGAATAAACCCTAACACAAAGATAATTCCCCAAAGACTATTCCCGACAGATGTGGAGCAAACTTCACCCCCTGTCCCCTCCAGTCATCCCCCAAAGTATATCTTGCCACCATTCCTCAGCCTATTATCTCAACAGAGCAAGTCAACTTGGCACTCTTCAAGGCCAAAAACATAGCATCAATGGGACCAGACAAAATCCCAGGTTGCCTTTAAACAACTTAAAACATGACCTAGTAGACCCACTTGGATCACTGTTTTAACTACAGCCTGTGAACTAGCTATGTCCTGGCAGAATTGAGGACAACAGTAATCCTCTCTCTCTCTGCACAAAGGAGGACCATCAACAGACCCTGGGAATTATAAGCCCATAAGCTTGACTAACTTCATCTGCAAGGCCATGGAAAGAATCACTATTGACCTTATTAACAAGGACACAGGTATCTTCAAACTCTGGACTCGACCCAGTTCAGAGTCATTAAAGGTAGATCATGCCTGTTAAATATGTTTAACTTCTTTAAGAAAGTCGCCAAGCAATGGATGAGGGAAAGATGGTGCATGCCACCTATCTTGACCTACCCAAGACATTTGGCACAATCCCCCACTGTGGTATTACAGAGAAACACTCCCAATTGGGAATTAACCCCTACATTACCACATGGGTTGCCAACTGGCTCACTGACAGGGCATGCATTGTCAAAGTGGGTGACTTCACTTATAGCAAAAGGCCAGTCACCAGTGGCATACCACAGGGTTCTGTGTTGAGCCCCTTACTGTTTGGAATTTATTTCTCAGAAGTCCAGGCAAACTTGGATGGCCTGTGGCTGACCAAGTTTTCAGACTAATCGCAGATTGGGAACAATCTTAGAGTCCCCCAATAATGTTAACATACTGCAGGCAGTGTTAAAGCAGACAAATGATTGGTGCCAAAGGCACAGATTAAAGCCTAGTGTAAAAAATGCATTATTCCCTTTGGGAAAGCAGACAGTCATGCTAATTATATTATAGACAGACCCCACTAAAAGTAGACCCAGTGGTATGTGATCTGGGTACTCGGGTTGATCGCAATCTGAACTTTGACCATCACATATCCACAGTAGTACGGAAATCCTTCTCTGTGGCACATCTTATAAATAATGGCATCACATCTAGATCTAAGGATGTTATAAATTCCATTATACTTGGCCCTCATCAGACCAATAATGGAGTACAAAGCTTCCTTTTGAATGTACCTCACCAAACACCTGCAACAATTGGAGAGACCACAGAGGTTTCTCACCAATAAATTACAGAGCACACAAAACAAGCCTCATGTGGAAAGAATGAAAGCCCCGTCACTTGTTTTCTGTCTCCTACAGGAGAAGGGGTGAACTGTGCCCAACTTACAGGGCAGTCTCTGGTCAGGCCCTGAGGGAAAGATTACACATTCGTAAATCAAACTGTATGAGGGTCACTCACTCCAGGGATCTTAACCTAGCCTCTGATATGAACAGGTCATGCTGGGGAGATGGATACAGCCCCCAGAGACCATTACCTCTCTGGAACAAGCTTCCAATTCATGTGAAATAGAGTCCCACCCTGACACTCATCAAATGCAACAGAGATCAATGGATGGGTAACAGCAAATTCACTCCTGGTGTGGTGCCCATGTCCCACCTGGACAGAGGAAGTCTGTATCAACTATCATAGACCCTTACCTCTGCAAACTTTAACCACCAACAATTGGGGCAACTCAGGATAAATATGGCTAGACTTGTAAGAGCTTTAGGGTCGTTAGTGTAGTAACCTTCTATGATCCTATGAAGATACCATTTTAGTATAATGCCTTCAGGTAACATTAAAATTCAGCCTGCAAGATCTGCAGCACTAACAAAGATCTTGTTTCCTCCAAAATCATGCATTCATTTCCCTTTGTTCTTATTAAGGGGCATACAAGGAAGATGGACTCTTGAGGTCTATCATTGTAGGCTGCAAGCCGTCAATATTAACCTTGCTGTGAGAAGTGTGTTCTCCAGCCTTCACAGTGTGGGAATTCCAGATTCCAAGTATAACCTGTGCAATAAGCCTGGCAGTATCACTTATAAAGTAATTCTGCATATCCATATCAGTGTTTCATCACAACTACAAAATTTTAGTTCCTATCTAGGACCTTAAAAAATCATCTTTGAAAAAGTTTGAATGCCAGTCATAATTCAGATGGCAATTCAAGTTCAATGTTTAAAACCCTGCTTGGTAATCTGTATTCATAACTACAGAACTTTTTGCACATTTCTTTTCACCAATGCCCATAACTTACTCTTTGTGCCAACAAAGGAAACCACAATTATATCCCAGAAATGGTTGGACTAACCTCTTGTATAGATCAAGAGCTTTAGTTACATTCCCTTGTACTTAAGTTTTGTAAAACCAACTTTCCTGGCTTCATTTTCAACTATCAATGTATGCATTTATCACCTTTTTGTGAGTTGCTTGTCTTGAAACATTCAAGCTATTCTGTATTACCAGACCACGATCATCATCTCTTGAAGAAATGAGAGCGTCTTTTATGGAGGACTGATTGTGGTCTCCAGTCTGAACTGTTTATTATGACAGTGCATTAGTTCCAATCCATGAGACAAAACCAATAAGACAACTGCTTTGAGTGATTTACTATACTTTCAACATGTATATACAGCTGGAAACGTACCATGAGGAGGTAAGACAGGGCATGTAGAGACAACTACCTCTGGGAATGTTTGGGTTATCAATCCTGAGCTTATCTAAACAATTCTCAGTTGTTTTTGTGATGGACTGTCCAGTAATGCCTGGTAAGAGAATATTTTGATACAATTTTTTCTTCCTATAAACAGTGGTAAAAAAATAAAATGAGAGTTTGTAGACAAAATTTACTTAGATTTACATTTTGTTGTTTACCTCCAATTTTTCACGGTTTATTGCTTGAAAGGGACAGGTTTTAGAAATGCAAACGCTAATCAACCCAAGGGGCCTAGTCAGTTATAAATTCACAGAGACTGCAGGCAGGACAATCCAAAGTTTCTGAAACAATCCTGTGCTGGCTTGCAATTTATTGATCTCAACTGTTAAAGAGGTGCAACTGTGAGAGATAGTGAGCAAAAGCTACTGAGCACATTTGCATGTGATGTAAAGGAATTCCAGCTTTTGTGTAACTCAACTGGTATAGTCAGAGCAATAACTTTATTCTACTTAAAACACAAATTAGTGAAGCGTTATGAAGGCAACTAAGAACTTGTAAAAACAGTAATGCTGTGAGACCGGGTCCAAAAGATCTACCAAATAAGTTGAACCAAGGGAATGTGTGTGTTTTCATCCTTCCACAAACAGGACTTCATCAGAATACCACAAACTACCAACAATACCCTTATATTGGCTCATCCAGGTCCTACTCAATTAAAATAAGTTCCTTAAAAACGTATACAAGTACACAAAACACAGAAATACGCCATATTACAAAAATACATCCTAAAAAAGAACATAAATAAAAAATAATGCATTAAGTGTGTAAAACCAGATAAAAATTATAAACAAACTTCACTAATACAGTTTTGCTGATAAGTGAATATTTAATACAGCACACAGTGATTGAAACTGGAGATTCATTTAAGGGCTTAGGTATATTGGTAGACCCAGTTTTGAGTTTCTAATCATATCAACCAACTGGTTAATGACAGTTATACAACTACAGCTTGTATAAAGCATTGATAAAGTCTAGAAGATACAAATAATGACGTCATCATTTCTTAAGTTACATTAGACACAAACTGAGTATGGAATAACAAAGAAACCTTATAAGAAAACAAGCATGAATAAACTGGAAAGAATGCAGTGTAAATATACCAAAAGCATCCATGGATATGAAAATTTAAGTTATGAAAGACAAATATCTGAACTTGGTCTCACACTTAGATATTTAAGAGGAGATAACCTCAAACACTCTCCGAAGTATTTATCAAAAATAGTACAGAATCAGACAACCTATGAAGATTCTATAGGAATGAGAAGTGTACCAATTGTTACAGTAGCTGACGCATGGAACAGACTATCAAATAAAATATCTAAAACTAGTGTTTGTTTTATTGTTAAGGATAGCTTGGACACTTATGGGAACAGCTGTTTTGGTATATTGTCAGGTTAGAAGGGCATTATTTCCAGTGCTTTAAATATTTGTTATGGATGTATGTGTGAGCAAATATGTGGTAATTGCTCTTGGAAAATACCAATAGAAGGGAAAACAAAGATTGCCTGGGCAAATAGGTAGTCACCACAGTGATCTTTGGCATTTCTTTCTGAATCTTCCAAAGTATCTTGTAAAAATCATTGGAAAGGGTGGAAATGTATACAAGAGCATTCACATCCAAGGGAATGAGAATATGTCTGTCTACAAAGTATGGGTACAAGGATGTTGGGAAAATAATTCTCTCCAGTTGCTTGTTTTGAAAAGGAGGCAAGCAAATCTATTTGAGGCATTCCCCACATCGGAGCTACATCTTGAAACACTACTGCCTTGAGCTACCACTCATATTGGTCTTCCCCAGACCTGCCTAGTCTTTCTGCTATGACATTTTGCTCTGACAGGATGGAGTCAGAGAATGCTGTAGAGCCAGCTCCCAGGCCATTACCAACCAGCAGAGGTAAGACCTTGTACACCCTTGTTTATTGGAGGTACTGCATCATTGTGACATTGTCCATAACCACAAGAGAAACTGGAGATCATAGGTGAAGGACTTTCAAAGTTTGAATCATTGCCAACATTTTCTTGATACGGATATGCTTCAGTGCATCCTTGAGCCTCCAAGTAGCCTGCACGTTATATCTTCTCTTGGGGAGCTGTGTTAAGTGCATCTGTCTGGACAAATTGTGTTGTAACACATTATAAAACAAAGGCCTGAACTGATACTCTGCTTTGCTCTCCACCACTGTAAATTTTCATCTGATGAAGTCTAGCACCACCAACTAGGCTTCCAAGGAATGCAAGAGCTGGATCCAACAATTCTACACATAGCATTTAATTTTCTTCATGTGGAGATGGGCCAGTGGTATTAGGAGAATCGGGGATGCCATTAGTCCTAGAATTTTTAGGAATTCTCTTGCCAAGGCAACATTCCTCCTGGAGAACTCCTGAATCACCTGGTAGGACAAGTCCTTGTCTTCAGGAAGAAAGGTCATTCTTTTGTTGGTGACAAGCACCCTAAGAAGAGGAGTATTTGTGAGGGCATCAGGCATAACTTCCAAATGTTCAACTTGAACCCTAGCTGGGAGAGTAAAGTTGAGACCCTCTCTAATGACTCCAAACACCAGGATACAGATTCTGTGTAGATCAACAAATCAGCCAAGTAAGGAAAAATGCCAAAAGTCAGGCAGTATGCCACTACTGGAACAAGGCATTTCATAAACACTTGAGACACAGTGGACAGCCCAAAAGGCAATGCAGAGAACTAACCGTGCAAACCAGACAAAGCTCAGATATCTCCTGAAGAGCTGAAAAATGGGGATACAATGATATGCATGCATCCTACAAGTTAAAGGTCACCATGAAGCAGTTGTCTGGCAAAAGAGAAAGTACTGGCTGCAGGGCAAGCATCTTTAACTAGGGGACCACGATAAAAAGTATTCAAAAAGGAAAGGTCCAACACTGATCTTGGAGATGGCTTTCTTGGGGATCAGGAAAAAACTCTCCATGACCTCAAAGTCCAGAATGAGCTGGGGTATAGGAGGGAATAATTAAGTCTAGTCCAGCTGGTGAGGGGGGCCCCTCCCCACACACAATGAAGGTGGATGTTCCTTCAACTGCTACCAGTAATCTCTGGCCATGATGTTGTACACCCACTAGACTGCCAGGCCACCTTGTTGAGAGCTATTTTTCAAGGAAGGGCACCCAGCGGGGAACATGGTAATGACAGGTGCTGAGCATTGGTATAGTCACAGGGTGGAAGGGGGATTATCCTTTTTGGGAAATTAACTCCTATTGTTAGCTATGGCAGAGTTCTCATCCTTCCATTTCTTTCTGATACCTTGTTGTTTATTTGGCTGGGGCTTCTGTTTGGGCTGGTGAAATCTATCCTGCTTATTGGGGGGAAACTTGAGATTAATGAACATTTAGACACCTCTTGTTATCAGTTTACCTCTGTCATCCCAGTGCTTTATGCAGGATGCATCCTTTATGCAGGACAGTCCTTAGTTGAGCAGTTGTGCTCTGTGAAAACTCATGGAAAACCCCAGGTTTCCTTTAATAGCTGTAAAAACAATTATTGTGCATCTGAAACACGTACATTTTATACAAAACAGTGTACAGAGCTCAAATATATAATAATGAGTTTTTATTTTGGCAAAAAATTAAATTCCAGTGTCTTGCATTCATTGAGGGCATAGTTATTCCCCCCACAAAATCCTCTAGTTTCATAAAAGCCCCACTTTTAATATTTAAAAAGGTGGTAAATGTATATTTGGAGAGTACTGGCATGTTTATTCTCATCCAAAAGTAAAACTATTGTTAATTCCCTTACAAAAGGAGTCTTGTCTACTAACCAAAATAAAACACACGTTCGTAGTAGTAGTAACGTAGAAGTTATTGCTATGCGATATACAGTTGAGCTCACCAGCAGATGATAAAACCATATAATGCTCCAAAGCAATATAGTCAGCTCTCGGATCTGAATAACTAATACTAAAAAAAAAAAAATTTATTAAAAAAATGGAATCATTAAATAAATTCCACTTTGATTTATTAAGTGCAAAACTTGGACATACGAATGTAGCCCATTACAAATTTCAAGCCAATGAATGTTCCCATTTCAAAATGGATCTCAGAAAAGTCAGAATTGTGAAGATTCTAGAAAAATATATTGTGCATGAAGGTGAACTCTCAAGGAAATACAATTTTAATGAATCTGCAATGCAAGCAGTGAATTCTCGTGTGTGTGTGTGTGTGTGTGTGTGTATTATATATATATATATATATATATATATATATATACACACACATATATATATATATATATATATATATATATATATATATATATATATATATATATATATATATATATATATATATATATATAACAGGGGGATCTGAAAAAGGCATCTTATAGATTCATAGGTGTGTACTAGGCTAATGGCCCTGGAGCCTTTACAAGCCTAGCCCATAGGATTACCCTGGCATTGTGCCCCCTGACCTTAGTTCCCAGTGCCTCTGTCGAGTAAAGCCACTGGAGTGTTCCCTGGGGTGAATTTTCTATTTCCCATCCACTTATCAAGATTTCTCTTGAAGAGGGCCAAGTGAGGTGCTCTGCTCGACATGTATGGGAAGTCCATAGCATGAGCAGTCTCTGGGTTATGAACCTGTCCCTCCAGCATGTTCTGTTGATTGTGGTAATGAGGTTGAGGTCTCTGAAGCATGTGGTGCGGAGGGATTGGGATTTCTTTAGATGTAGCATTTCTAACAGAGCTGGGTAAGACCAGGCTTCTTAAGGTCAAGCAGAGATTGCCTCTAAAGTAGGCAATACAGACAGAGAATAGTTGGAGTTGTTTTTGAGTCTGTCCCTATAGGACAAATGTTTAAGGCCTAGGATCCTCTTTGTGAGGTACTTTTGTGGCTTCGCCAGTTGTTGCAGGCATTTAGTGAGGTACATGCCAAATGGATATTGTACTCAAATGACTGGCCTAATGAGGCAAGAGTAGAGGGAGACAATGACCTCTTTCTTCCTGGATGCAAAACCCTTAGTAATGATCTTCCTGGATGCAAAACCCTTAGTAATGAAATGTGCCACATAGAAGGACTTTCTGACCACAATGGCAGTGTGGTGGCCAAAAGAGGGGTTGCTGTCAACCTGTGTTCCCAGATCTCTTACAACACCTTCTGTGCTCAGTGGACTATCATCAATGTGGTAATTCATGGGAACTGGGTTTTTCCCAAAGGGGATGATGACATGTTTTGGCATAGAGCTTAAGGCCATGGTTCTGATACCAGTGGTTGGTCTCAGTGAAGCCTTTTTGTAGGATATCAACATCACTTGGGGAGTTAATAGCTCCCAACTTACAATCATTTGCAAACTTTATCAGCCAGAGTCCCTTCGTGTTGGTCTGGACTTAAGAGAAGTAGATACCAAACAGGAGAGGACCCAGGACCAAACCCTGTGGGACTCCACTCGTGACTGGTCAGCAGTTTGACCAGAGTCAGCTACTTTCACACTGTGGGTTCTACTTGTGAGCCAGTTTGCAACCCACCTAGTGATATAGGGGGTGATGCCAAGCTTAGTAAGTCTTTCTACGATTCCGGAGTGGGGAATGGTAAGGCCTTGGCCAGATCAAGGTAGGCTGTATGAACCACTTTGTCTTCATCCACAGCTCTGGTGACCGACTCAAAGAAGTTGACCAAGTTGAGCAGGCATGATCTACCCCTGACAAAACCAACCTTTGTAGGATCCAGAGTTTGGAGTTTCCCGATATCTTTGCTCATTAGGTCCATGATGATGTGTTCCATAGCCTTGCACATCAGACTCATAAGGCTAATGGGGCAATAGTTCCCAGGGTCTGTAGCCACTCCTCCTTTGAGGAGAGGGATTACTAACAGTGCACCATGCGGTAGGGACAAAGCCTGAGGTGAGGCTGTGATTGAACAGGGCACAAAGGTGAGGTGCCAGTTCACTCTGTAGTTCATGTAGAACACAGCCAGAGATATTGTCAGGTCCCACAGAAGCTGTATTCTTGGCCTTGGACAGTGCTATTTTAACCTGTGCAGCAGTAATCCTGGGTGCCTGGCAATCTACTGGTATTGTGACTGGTGCCTTGGGGGGAGAGAGAGGGGTAAAGTTGGCACTGAATCTGTCAGCCAGTATATTGGCAATATCTGTTGGCTCAGTAGGAGGTACCATTGTACATTAGCTCAGAGCAAATCTGAGTGTTGCCATGGAGATTCTATACATAACTATGGAAGGCCTTGTGGTGGTCTACTATCTGCTGCAATTCTGTTTTCATAGCTAGCTTTAGAGGATTTGATGAGGGATCTCAACTTTTTTTTGTTGAGGCTGATAAAGGAGTTTCCAGTCTTTGGACTTGACCACCAGATTGGCTTCCTTTTTTTGTAGGAGAGGGTCTTGGCTTCCTTTTTTTGTAGGAGAGGGTCTTGGTTCTCTCGGGTATGGCAAGATCCATGCATGTGTGTACATGTTCGTACAGTGCATTGGTGTATGATTCGGCTGTCATGCAACTATTTTCCATTTCCATGGGTGCCATGAAGTTAGCCACCTCTATTTTTAGGAGCCCAGAGTTAGCTTTGGAGAAGTTTTTCATGGTCGTTACCTTTGTAGGGGGAGTGGGGGTGGGAGGGATGTGGATTTCCAAGGTGATTAGTTTGTGGTTGGATCTAACCAGGAAGGAGTTGACTAATGGTGTAGATGAACAGTCTCCCATGTTAGTAATGACCAAATCAAATATGTTGCTACCTCTACTGGGGGCAAGAACGAGCTGGTCCAGGGCATTGGAATTAATGAATTCCATGAAACGTTGGGCAAGCGTAGTGGTTTTCCCAGTTAATGGAGGGGTAGTCAAAGTCGCCCAGTATGAGAGAGAGTTAGGTTAGACCCCAATATCCTCCAGGGTGCTTAGGAACATGGAGTGCAAGTCTTGGGACATGGTTGGGGACCTATAGCAGCCTGCAACCCTAATTGTTGTCTTACTCTGTTAGCTGCACCTAAGTATCTCTGATGCATTATGTTGGGCTACCAGTCTGGATGTGGGTGCATCCTTTATGAATATGGAAACACCACCGCCTTTGGAGCTTCGGTCCAAGTTCTGGAGCCGAAAGTTGTGGCATGAGTTATAGCCTGGTAGTGCAGGGGTGCTTTCTGCTGCCTTGAACCAGGTCTCTGTTACAGCACAAATGTCAATGTTCTCCATTTTAAGGAATGCTTCGAGTGAGTGCATTTTGAGATTTAGACTTCTAGCATTGAGCAGCATGACCCTCAGATTGCATTCGTTTGTAGCTGTTGCGGTGGTAATTTGGTCTTTCGAACATCGCCTAAAAAAGGCATTAGAGACTGGCAAGATCCTTGGCCAGTATCCGGAAGCCCAGGGGTGACCGATGCAGGCCATCTCTGGCAAAGCATCAAGGTTAGTCATGTCATCCCAGGCAGACAGATACTGGATCCCCTTAGAATGACACCAGAAACCTGGCCAATTGTTGAAATCAATCATTTTCTGCTTGTACTGTGATATCATTCTGGGTGATTGTAGGATGCTGGTCAGGGCTAGTGTCATAACTGCCTCGGCTACATAATCCGAGAAGTCCTTAGTGTCTCTCTTCATGTAGTCCAGGGAGGTACATCTCAGGTAATTCACACCCACAATGACAAGAGTCATATTTGTACCTGTTTTTGAGGGACCCGAGTGCATGCGTTATGTGGCAGATCCTGGCACTTGACAGGCAGCTGACTGTTACTTTCTCCTTATTCAACCTAGTGAGAGTGGGACATCAGTGTGCCTCACTATCGAGTCACCTATGATTAGTGTGTTGGGCAGGCTGTTTTGCCTTACGGGCTTTGGTTGAGTGGCACACTGTTTAGGAGAGTTACAGGTCTTGTGATTAGTGTTGTGGTGGTAGAGTGCATTTCTACCTAGGTGGTCTCTGCTGTTTGGGTAGATTTTTTATAGAGAGCCTCCGCGAAGGTGGGTGTGTGGTTTGTGGTTTTATGTGAAGGCAGTGCTGGTGTGTATTCCATGTGGTGTGGTGCAAGTATTTACTTTCTCCTCTTGACCCCAGTTTTGGCTGGAGAGTGCGTGGCTTCCAATTTGGATATAAAGTGCATTTCTCGCAAGTTTGAGTGTTGGGGGGTAAGAGGAGAGGGTTGGTGTACATGAGGCAGTTGCTACATTGCCTCAGGATGCCCAAGTTTACCAGTTTAATAGGAGAAAGTACAGGGAACTGACCTTTAGACATACCTGGAGGTTTGGGCATTAATAATAAGTACTGGAGCAGTTTCCTCATAGAACGCTTAGTGCTGGTAGCACTTTTGCTACAAGAAGTTTGGTGAAGTGCTAGACTAATAAGCTAGTAAAAGTGCAGGATAGGAGAGAACTAGCAGACCCAAGGTAAAAATTGAAGAACAGATTTTGGCACACTCAGAAGCTTACAAACAGACCTGGATACAGCAAATCTGTATCTGGACTAGACTAGTTACAGGAAAGGTGGGAAACAAATGCAAATGTGGGCTTTTTAAACCAGAAAGTTGCCAACAGAAAGGATATGTCAGCTAAAGTGGAAAATAGAATTTATCAATACCACTCTATGCATTACTTCACAACAGAGTACAACAAAATATTTTAAGTAACCATAACAAGTGTAAAAAAGTACACTTGTAAACAGTCTACATTTTGGAAACTGGATATGCCTGCTAGATGCTCCTTAGAGTCTCTTCTCTATGCACAAACACCCTAAGATTTTCAGAAGCTTCTTCACTCGCACAACGTGAGCTACAGACAGTAATTCAGACTACCGAGCACCAAATTGATTAAAAGATCATTTCTTTTCATTTTATACTCCGTCAGACACATTTCCTCATTACATGGTACCTTGTCAGTTTTATGACAGACGCACTACTGACTACAAATTTGCTTTACTCACTGGGTTGTTCTAACACTCCTTAAGTGTACATCATGAAATGTATTTGTGCAGAATTTGTACAGAACAGGAAGTTTGTACGTATGTATGCATGCATGCATTAACCCAAACTACAAAAGGCAGTGTTGCCATGTCAAAGCTGTCCCTTTATCAACGTGTCATTTCCAACACATAGCATCCCTCATGCTTACTGTAATACATCCGATGCTTTGCCTGCTACTTCCTTTTATATATTACTGGTGTTAATAGGCATTTAACATGCTGCTCTCATCCTCTTTTGAAAACTTAAATGGTTTTCACTTTGTAACCTTTTTTTTTTTTGTGTATTAGACCTTCCTTTCCTCTCTGAGCCTCCACTAAAATGAGTCACAACCAAGCTGGATATCCTCATCACAAAAGCAAAAAGGTAGGTTTCTTATAAACAGTTACCAGATATGTTAATTACTGCACTAACATTAAGGAGTTAAATGGAGAGGACTATTACCAATTATCTAGAAAAAAAAAGAGGAAAGACTCCGATGCAAACAGCACAGTCCAGATCAAAGTACCAGCAATGTAATTATTCCATTGTACTCCTCTTAGAATGATCACTGAATATAATACCTCATTCAGTATGTATCTATCCAAACAATTGTCACAGCGGGAGTGACCACAATGCTTTCTCGAAAAAAAACTAAATTATTTATGCAGACCATCTCAAAGCCTTGTCCCTCTACTCATAAAGGCTACTAACACCACCGAAACACACAGCAGACAACACACCAGTGTCTCACAAACAGCCCATAAGGTAAAATAATAAACCAAAATACTAGTCACAGGTGACTCAGTTGCGACACACACCGTTGTCCCTTTCACCAGACTCTACAAGAAGGTCACGGTCAGTTGTCTGGTGCCAGAATCCACAACATCATGCACTTAAGTCTCTCCACAGAAAGTACAAGTATGACTCTGACTTGAGACATACCTCCCTGGACTATATAAAAAGCGACATGATTGAGCTTTGAGTATGTGTCCCAGGAAGGTATGACCCTAGCCCTAAGCAACATCCTACCTTCACCAAGAATGTTACAATACCACAAAAAAAAAAAAAAAAAAAAAAAACGACTTCAACAATTGGCTTAGTTTCTGGTGTCATTCCAAGGGGATTCAGTATCCATCTGACTGGGATAAACAACCATGACAGGCCTCAATGCTTTGCCAGAGATGGCCTCCACCTGTCACCACTAGGATTCCAGATCCTGGCCAAGATTCTAGTCTCCCTTTTAGTCAATGTCCCAAAGACAAATATTACAACATAAAATCTGTCAGAAAGCAAATTGAAGGTCATGCTGCTTAAATGCTAGGAGCCTTAACCTGAAAATGCACTCCGTGGACGCTCTCCTTGCTCTGGAAGATGCCAATGTCCATGCGGTCATGGAAACTTGGTTCAGGGCTTCAGAGAGCACCCTTGCCTTTCCAGGCTATACCTCATTCCACACATTCTGACCCCAAAATGAAGTTAGGAAGACTAAGGGTGGTTGAGTCTATCTTCATTAAAGACAGTACTCTTTCAGACTTGTTTGCCAGCATGACAGACTGGAACTACTCCAGGTGCAATTGACAGTTTGCAACGACACCCATCCAAGTTATAGCCAGCTATAGAACCCCTCCATGACTCAGGACATCCGCTCTTAGCTGGCTCTACTTGACTACATCAACGTAAACACCCTGATCCTTGGTGACTTCAAACTACCTCACCATAGACTGGGTGAACTATACCTCCACTAATGCCCTCACTCAACGATTCCTTGATTTAATCACTTCTAATGCACTTGATCAGCTCGTCTCATCCCCCACAAGGGAAGTTAACATTCTGGACTTAGTTCTCACCAACATGGGCAACCTCTGCACCACTCCCATAGTATGTTCTTCCCTTGTGATATCAGATAATCGGACTGTCACTTTCGAAGTTTCTAACCCACTTTTCCCTATATGGGAAAGTTAAATCCTACTTTGTATTTCAAAAAATAGGTCATAGCCAACTTGTAATGCTCAAACCTGACCAAACACCAGTTCACAATAATGAGAAGACAAAATCTTTGTGAGGATACATGTATCATATCTAGGAATAGTACCTGCCACCTATTCCCCCAACTCAAAAAAGATGGGCACTGTGAATCCCTCTCTGGTATTAAACGGAGGTTAAAGGCAAGGCACAAATGTCCACAGTCACATCAAGCTGCTGCAGTCATTTGTATTGAGCAGGCCTTTTCACTCCTACCCCCCAGAGAGATCTAAATTAATGAGAGAACCAAAACTCCTCTAAAATTTAGCTGTGCATCTGGAAAAGGTTTGGATGAAAAAAAAATATTTGTTCTAAACTATCGGTTCACACTGTCCATATGACTAAAGCAAAATGCATACAATTTCCATGGACTTCTTTATCTATTACACATTGTTTTATTAAATTGGATTAATGACCTATATTCTGTCCCTTCCAACCAATAGAGCATCATCTACCTCCTTTCCACTTAGTAAGCAACCAAATAAAAACCAGACAGGAATGAGAGTATCCAGTTTTCCACTGAATCTGCATCTAAAACTTTTGCTGAGAAAGATCTAGAATTTTAATCACATAGCTCACATCAGAATAGGAGTAACCACAACTGAATTGTTTCTTACTGTGCTAAATCAAAAGCTTTACTTTACAGCGAACTCTCTCATCACTGATCCAGAATCCACCAACACACATACACAGTATTTCCTCTGGCTATAAGTTGAGTGGAGACAAATCCTGCATACTTGCTCTACAGTCCATTACCACAGTAAATGAGGCAAATTCTAAAAAGACTTACTCCTACATAAAAGTCTGCTTTATAGATGATCATTTACAATGAGAGCAAGTCCCTTATACACAGAGCAAGTCTTTTGGAATCTGTCCCGATGTCTCCAACTTGGTTACTAGGTGGAACCCCAACGCTTTCAAATCAAGGCCAGATGCTAACCTTATGACAAAAGTAACAAATTTAGAACAAAATGTTGCCAAACATGGACATCTGGATAATTTGTGAGGAGTAAAATTATGTAAAGTGATTTTTTTTATTTACCATTTCCATACATATCCTGTCCTTAACATTATTATAATCACTAAATCAGGCAGTTTGTTTAGGATCATTTATAATAATTGTGGTCAGCAAGACGCAAGACTCCATGTATACATCTACAAGGAGTTTCACAAGAGTAGCAGCACCGGTGCCTTTACCCTCTTTTGGATGTGAAATGGATCCATTGTTCAATGGTTTTTAAATTTAGTGAGCTAGAATCTTAGCAACAGCAACGTAGACTACCCATTCATCCTTTCATATGCATCAAAGGTGCTATATTGGCATCAAGTCTGAGGATTATCTAGGAAGCCTTCTTTGACTTTTTTTTAGAAAAAAAAGATGCTGATCAGTCAGTTGCCGACAGCCCACAATGCACATTTCTTCTACCTCTCAATCCTACCCTTGTTTTAACTGGAAAAAGGAGGAGTCTTACTGATTCATAATTAAATATAAAGATCATCTAGGGCTTGACCATACTAAAAAGTTTAGATTTAGGAGATGGACATCCCAGAAGTACCAGCTAGTCACAGCTATAGAAATGGAATGGGGTTCTAAATACAAAACAGTCCTGATCTCTAACTGGAAACGGAAAAAAAACTGATTACTGTACACCAGAGGTATGAAATGACATGAGCTCATTAATACAATTTATTAAGCCTGAAAAAGAGGTTTACTTGTTGGTTACCTCTTGTCATAGAAGCTTACAGAAACATGCATACAAGCTAGTAGTCATTCTTTATAGGCACGCCTATACATCTAAAAGGCCACAATGATCAAAAGAAGATATAGCACTATATTTAACATGTTTGAGAGCAAAAATTGGAATGAAAAATCTATATTTTGGCCGGCAACATATCAAAGTCAAGCAATAACAGTCTCAAAGTAAAAGAGAAGAAGGAAACAATTCATCACTGAGCATAAATGATATTAGGTATGGCCATTAACATCAGTACACGCATATACTAGTACACCTCTACCTTACCATAGCCAAAGACGTAAGTGAAGCAATTTATCTTAAGAAATTTGGTCAAACTTGGAAACAATAAAAAAAAAAAAAAAGTCAACTACTGATAAGTGAATACAAAAAACTAAGAATCAAACCTTTAACAATTTTCTCCAAAATATACAGTCATCTCCCTCTGTAGTATCAAACCGGGGGAGTAGCAAGTGAAAGGGAAGGAAAGGAAAGATGAGGGAATTTATTTTTCATTCTCATCAGCTTGTTCTTCCTTTTACAATTGTAGTCTTACTTTTTTATGCTTACGGTCACGGCTGAACTAGTTGCTGAATTAGTTCAGTGTAAACCCAAATGTTAAATTTACCTTGGAAGGCAGACCTTTGTGCAGTCACAGAGACCTGGTTCAAGGCTGTGGAGGGCAACCCAGCCGTATCAGGCTACACCTCCTTCCACACATTCAGACCACAAACTGAAGGCAAGAAAACTAAAGGGGGGTGTGTATCAATAGTCAAAGATAAATACACCTCCAGACTGGTTAGAGAGCACGATCCCGAGATACTTCAGGTACAATTAACTGTTGTTAGGACACCTATTCATGTCATTGCCAGCTACAGGACCCCCCCCCCCTTCCATGAATCAGGATACCCACTCTTCCTCTTTGGCTCTATGCTACCATTGTCACACTGAAATGCCCAACAATATCAATGTTGCATATATGCAACCCAAACTGTAACTAGAAACACTGCTAGAGAAGTATGAAAAACATTTAATAACATTCCTGAGTCTATCAAGATACATCCAAACACTGTGGTTTTGGGTGAGTAACTACCCATCCCCTTTGGGTGAGTAACTACCCATCCCCTTGACTGGAGAAATTACTACTGTGGAAAATCACTTGCCCAAAAGGTTCTTCAAAGTCATTAACTCCAAATGCTCTGGACCAGCTAGTTGACACCCCCACAAGGGGTGTCACCATCCCAGATCTGGTGCTTACCAATATGGGGAACCACTGTACCACTCCCATTGTGAGTTTTTTCCCTGGTGAGATCTGACCCCATAAAAATCAATCACACCTGACCCCCCCCCCCCCAATAGCACAAACAAAAAAAAAAAAAAAACACGTCTCCAAAGCAGATTAGAACCTCTTACCGGATGGTATAAATAGCTTCACTGCACCTCCTCCCTCAGATGAGCTGGCAACTATGCAGAGGTCTACACAAATGCTTTATACAAACACCTGAACTGCACTGACCCAGCTGTACCTGATGGTACCAAAACAAGCTCCACAAGGAAGAGCAAAACCTGTCTGGTGGAAAACTGCCAGACTTTACAATAAGAGGAAGTAATTGCTGTTTGAGAGTAAGAGGGAGTGAGCCCTAAACTGGCAATGCTCCCTCCTCAGCTTAAACAAGAAAATAAGACTTGTTGCAAAATCCTCCAAAGCTAACTATGAATCCAAATTAACTTCCTCAAAGGATAACCATAAGGCATTCTTTAGTTACATCCGTAACCTAAAAGGAAGGTCTCAAGATTTGTGCCAAAACTTAGTAGTTAATAAACACACATACCAATCCTGTGGACATGGTTAACCTGTTGGCAGACATTTGGCAGTTTGTTTAAAATGCAACCCCCTTTGCCTGTCACACTTACCTCAAGACATCCCTACCATCAGTCTTCTACACTGCATCTCTAAAGAGCAGGTCATGAACACCCTCTCTAAAGTCAAAAGTACACCATCCATGGTACCCGATAACATCCCAGGCTGTGTCCTACATGGGCTCAAACAAGAATTAGCAATGCCATTGGGTACTCATTTCAATCATATTCTGAGCACTGGCTTCGTCCCAGCCGAATGGAAAAAGGCCACAGTTATCTCCTGTACAAAGTGGTGATGCCACTGACCCCAGGAACTACAGACCTATTAGCCTGACTAGCCTTATCCACAAGGCCATGGAGAGAATCATCATGGACCTTATCCAAGACATTTGTAACCTCCAAACACTTGACCCTACTCAATTTGGATTTGTCAAAGGGAGATCATGCCTGTTAAACTTGGTGGACCTCCAACACTGCAAGACAGGTCACAAAGGCCCTTGGTGAGGGGGGAAATTTGTGCATACAGCCTACCAAGACTTAGCAAAGGCTTTCAATACTACCCCCCACCAGGCATAATGACAAACTCACCCAGCTAGCATCAACCCATAGATCATTAAATATGGCTCACATATAGAACCCATACAGTCAAAAAAGGTGAGTCCACCTCCAACAGCAGATCCGTAACCAGTGGTGTTGAACAGGGGATCAGTCCTAGGACCTCTACTGTTTGGAATCTATTTTTCCAAAGTGCAAGCTAAAACTAAAGCTCTGTGGCCGAATGCTGATGACTGCAAATGAAGTCAATATCCTACAAGAGGGCCTTAAACAAAATGACTAGTGCCAAAGTTATGGCCTTAAACTCAATGTAAAAAAAAGTATTATCATCCCTTTCGTAAGAGTGATGTTCCTGCTAATGACCACATCAATAACACCCTAAGTACACACTCAGTGGTGAGAGACCTGGGCAGACATTGACAGCAATCTTACCTTTGATCACCATGTCTCCGGAGTGGTAAGAAGGGCATTCTATATTGCTCATCTCAGAAATACGGGAATTTCCTCCAGAAAAAAAAGAAGTTATAACCTCCCTGTACTCTTCCCATATCAGGCCAATAAATGGAGTACATTGCACCTTTTAGTATGTACCTTTCCAAGCACCTGCAGCAATTGGAAAGACCACAAAGGTTCCTCACAAGGAAAATTAAAGGTCTTCAGCATCATCTTTCCTGTGAGGATCATTTGAAATAATGGTCACTTTATTGTTTCATAAATACTACTCAAGAGGCCATCTCCACCTTGCATATAAGGCAATCTTAACTCTGCTTTATTGGAAACGCTGCATATCCACAAGTCAAATGGTACAAAGGTTACTTGCTCTAATTGCCTTAACCTGGTGTGCGACATTAATAGAACTCACTGGAGGGACAGATTACTCTCCCAGATGTTGCCATACCTTTGGAACAGACTCCCACTTCATATCAAGCAGAGCACCTAATTGGCCCTCTTCAAACTCAATCTGGAAGACTGGATGGACAACCGTAAATTCACCCCACGGGTTCCATCTATGTCCCTCTTAGGGGTGATAGGTGGTGCAGATTGTGTAAATAAGGGTAAAACACTTGGCTAGGCTTGTAAGGGCCCAAGGGTCATTAGCCTAGTAACCTCTTATGATCGAAGAAACCCAATCATAATTTTGTAATACACAGGTGTTTCAGCTGTCATCATGTACTGAAAGGAGAAAAAAAATGTAGGGGTGTGGTGTTTTACAGGTCTGAAACATCACACACTTAGCACTACTACGCAGACAACAACCAGAATAAATAGCAACTATAAAAGCCATTTGGTACTTCAGCCAGCAGCTTTATAAGCCATTAAACACAACTCTGCATCACTTCTTTGTGTGGGGCAGCATGAAGTGTGGTACAGCTTTCATTATTGCCAGATTTCTCGGATACTCTCCGATAACACAAGACAACCTCGTTTTGCACAGTTACAAATGTGCGTGAAAACATTATGCTTTTGTGGATTTCCTGGCATAATCACCATATTTATGATAAATTTGCACAGATCGTAATGTTTAGCACATTGGAATATATCAAACACAATGTTATTTAAATTACCCTTGCCAGACAACACTAACATTCTTCAGATGTTTTAAGGGTTTTAATTTTACACTCTCCAAAACAGAATACAAGTATGACAAGAGAATATTTGAAAAAGTTATTGAAAGTGTACCACAAAACATTGTCATAGGAACATTATTTTTGATTCAAGCACTGTGATGAATTGCCACCTGTTCCTGTATGCAAAGGACTCTAAACTTACTTCTCTCTAGAAACTGTGCCCTGCAGATACAACTACAAAGCTTTGCCATCTTAGAATCATAGTTACAACAGATTTCTTGTTTTTAGTATTCACTGGAAAGCCCAACTTATTTCTCTCAAAAATAATGCTCAATCTGCACAACTACATGCAACAACATTAAACACAAGAGAATATCTGGTCAATAAAAGAAAAAAAAAAAGAGAAGATACTTTAGCAAGCTGTTTGGATTGTAAACCATAATCCAAACAACGTATGTATATAAATCACAATAAAATTGATTCAGCAACTTTTTAGACTATACCACATCATAAAGGACTCCAGAAGACATCGCCTCTCAGAAACTCTTCCCTGGTTTAGCTCAAAGAAGCTCCAGTTGGTATAACACAACACCACTTACATTTGGTACTAATGGCATTGCTGAACTTTCAAAAGGATGAACTAAACAACTAGGACAAATTATCTTTGTAAATAAAATAAGTTAATTTCTATTTATCCAGCTGCCGTCTAACACACCGCAAATGGCACATAGGAGGATTGCATTTTTTTTTTTTTAATAAAAGCCGTCTCCTCTCTTAAGTTTTTCTTCTGTCTTTGGCTACCTTTAGGGCTTCTCATTAGCACATATTCAGTTTTTTATCTCCCTACTGGATTTAAAAAAAATACTCCCTTATATGGCGATACCTTTTCTCCAGGTTAGTTTATCTTCCCCTATTGTAAGATACCTTTTCTCCAGGTTAGTTTATCTTCCCCTATTGTAAGATTCCTCCTCTCCAATTACCATATTATATAGTTATATATATAGCTTTGCAGTACAAAATGTATGCACACATATGCAAACATTTAAGTAAATGTCCAGCATAAGTCTACAATACCTACTACTGGACTAAGTTATTTAGTCCATAAGCAAAATGTCCACAACAGTTATCGTATAAACTGTAATGTACCAATTTTTTGTGTTGTACAAGTGTGAAATATATTTAAGCTCTCTTTCTATATAAAATTATTAGCGTCAACAGTAGTGTAATCTTTGGCATCATGTGAAGTGCAACCTGTATTAACAGTTCTCTACGGATATTTTCTCTAATAACCAAGAAAGCAAAATATAAAAAATAAAACAGTATACTTGAATGCATATTTAATGAGGCTACATGCCATTATTTTAGGGAAAGTATCAATATTCTAATTGAATCTAATGCTTACAGATCAACCTGCATGCAGTAGATCCTCAGAAAGACCAGTGTTAAAAGAAAATTAGACCAGTGTTAAAAGAAAATTATAACAACCATCTCTGCAGTGACTCTGTCTAAACCTCAAGAAAGGTACATGTACAATATAAAATTGCTTCCAGGTTGTCTCATCCTTTTCTGTGTCATCAAGAGACTAAACTACCCTTCTCCTGTTTCAGTAAATGAAAATGATAATAAAGCCCTTATGACCAGGCTGAGAATTTCAGTGTCACAAAACAATTTAACTACAGCAGAAATACTAAATGATGGTACAGAGTCTCCTTCCACGCAAACTTGGAGAACTTCCAATTATGCAGATGTAGAAGAAAACTATGCTTTGCAGAGTAAAGGGTCTTGATGTCTTCCCATAAAAGTTTCAGTAACATCAAAATTACTAATAAGCAAACATTTATATTTAAAACACTTATAGCTCATACTGAAAGCACATAGTATTTCTAATTACACATCAGTTTCTGTAAACTGTGCACAGAATTGTACTTGCTGGAAAAAAAAAAAAAAAAAAAATACATTTCATATCTTACCAAAAAGTGTTCCAATCCAAGGATGATTTGCCCAGTATTTTCCAATGCTTAATCAGTGGAGCAATAACAGTAAGATACTAAAAAAGAATTTCATAACCCTGAGAATTAAGATGTTAATTCTGGATGAAATACTGCTGAGACTGGCAAATATGTAGCTTTTGTAAGCCTGGGAAGAAAGTCACATGTACCTTGTAGCAAGTCCAAAACAAGATGGACACCCTGAGATTGTATTTATGAAGACTGGGGAAAAATAGTCAGACCACCACACAAGTTCATCTGCTCTTTTCAGGGAAGTAATACTGAGTAACCTCGTCATTTTTGGGTTGGGTTTCCAATCTCAAGACAAGATTAATGTAAATATTGATATGGGACATAAGTGGAAATGAAAAACTGCTCATATTGGGACTTCCAAAATGGAGGCACGCCGAGTAACAGCTTAATTCTAGCTTTCCCAGTGCGAAAACAGAAACTTATCTGACAAAGCCAGTGGACATAGTAACTGGCTAATAAGTGCACTACCTGGATGCAAAGAAAAAAACGAAATGCAGAGAATAGGTTCATAGGTTTATACTAGGCTATCTGCCCTAAGGCATTTATAAGCCTAGCCCAAATTTTTGTGGCTTATGCCACCCCTTATATGAAAAAATACTGTGCCCATTAGTTTGTTGTGCCTCTGTCACTGTGTGTGTGTGTAGATATATATATATATATGGATTCTGACATCGGGAAGATAGTTGGAGATGCTCCTAGCTTTGTATATAAAAATAAGAACAACTTAAAAAGGCTCCTGTGCTATCCAGATAGCCATAGACTGGACATACATGAGGGAGGGGAAATAACTTGTGGCACATGCAATTACTGCAGTTATATAGACAGCAGGGGGAGCTTTGAGCATCTTGACAATGGATGGAAGTTCTACTTTAAAAGTAGGAGCCATATGTTCAATAGCACATGTGGTGTACCTCGCTCACTGTACAATATGCCAAGCATTTTATGTTGGTAAAACAGACTCCTGAAAGATAGCATCAGAGAACATCTGTACAGTATATTATGTGCCTCTGCAAAGAATGCCCTCTTCAAACATGTGGGGAATACGAACTCAGAACACACATTTAGGTTCATGGTCATTGACGAGATACAGCCTAGCATTCAAGGTGGTGATGTAAGGAATCTCACTGAAACTAGGGTGGTCAGGTGGATGATCAAACAGAGCTGATCAGGGTAGTGGACTTAATGAAAAGGTACCACTTAGACCCATTTTGAAGGGACAGGGACTTATCACATTTTTATATCTATATTTACTTTTATTTTCATTGTCTTAGTTTGCGTTATTTGCACACACAAAATTATATATATATATATATATATATATATATATATATATATATATATATATATATATATATATATATATATATATACACACACACACACACATATATATACATATATACACACATATACACACACACACACCCCTTTACCTATTCATTCATACATGGATGTTAATATGCACTACATGTATTGTATATAGTTTCCAAATGTGTATAGTTTTATAACATCTTTAGTTTTATAACATTTATGTTTTAAGTTCTGCACCTGCTGTTTTGATGAAATGATTATTACTATGTCGTGACTGGTTCTTGTTATTTGAAGTCATTTTCTATATAAAAGTGTTATTCTTTGTGGTTTTATGGTCTGGTTAGCACTTTCACAACTGCTTCATCATTCATTAAATTTCTTTATGACCCTTTGGGCAAATGTCTTATTCTGTTAAGTGTTTTTATTTTGTTATTACTTTGGTTTACCAATGGCATATTTATCTTGGCCACTGTATATTGTTTTATTTGAGATATTCAGATAAGATGATAAAACTGCAAAACTCAGAAGTTGAAATGATGAAAAGGCTGGATGAATAAGTAACTCCACAAGAAGAGAGGTTTCAAAAAACAATAGAACTAGAGGACAGAGCAGAGGGAAAACCTGAGATTTTCTTCTGTACCCAAGAAGCTGGAAGGAACAGGCTGTATTAAATTTGTATGAATGCACAAATAAGCAACTGGATGGACATTCCACAACAGTTAATTGAAAGGGCACATTGTGTGCATGCTCCAAACCTAGCTATGAGAAAACAACCTATACCTTTAGCAGTAAAGAGGCAAGCTTACTTATTTTTTTTATTTATTTATTTTTTTTTTACATTTGTTGACCGGGATAGTCCGACTGGATACATGTCCATTTTGACCGGGATAGTCCGACTGGATACATGTCCATTTTCAGCGGAGGCCCGGGGAGAAAAGCTCCACAGAGAACAGAATACAAGTAAATTTACATACACATAAATGAAAAGGAGAAAAAAAAGATACAAATTCACATATATTATGCTTTGCTTAGATTAGATATTTTTAGCAACAGCATAGTTTAAATAAAACTCAAAATACAATAATGTTACTATATTTCAGATTCAAGATCCGAACCTTTATAGAATTCAGAAGGACCGTGAAGAAACTGATTACTGTAGAACCAACAAAAATAGGATTAATGGTCAGTTAGTTTACAATTTGTTTAAAACAAAAAAAGAATAAACCCTAGCTTGTTCAAGTAGAGTAGGTTATGGTTGTGTATCTAAGAGAAACTAGTCTGGATTTACACATGGACATAGCCAATGTGTCTTAAAAAATTGATTAAGATTTTTTTGAATTGACAAAGGGAGGTAGTAAGTCTTAGGTTATTATGGAGGGAATTCCAAACCTTTCCTATAGAATTGGCAAAGAGAGCATCACCTCCCATATTATTAGATTTGATGGTTTGGACCAGTAGTCTGTTTGAGGAGCGAAGACTGCTAAGATTGGAGTAAGGGGTCAGTAGTTTATTCAGTGAAGGGGTTTTATCAGGTTGCTTAATGATTTTAAACGCTTCAGTTTGAGAAGATTGGGTAGTTCTAACCAGTCGAGTTTCCTTAGGTTAAGGCAGTGATGAGTTCTATAAGGAACTCCTGTTACAAATCTGGCAATGTGATTATAAGCGACAGAGAGTTTATTAATATCACATTTGTTGAGGAAAGAAAGTACAGGAGAGGCGTACAATAGGGTGGAGAGGAAATGCGTACGAGCAATGGTTAGTTTGGCATTGGGGGTTAGAAAGTTCTTAATTCTATACAAGGAACCAAGTTTCTTATTTACAGTCTTTATGGTTTGACTGATATGCATATCAAATCTAAGTTTATTGTCAATAGTGACCCCTAATAGTTTAGTATTGGTATCAGGCTCAATGATGGTACCATTATTAGATTGAACAAAGAAGGTACTATAGTTAGATTGTAGAGAAAGTTGCACTGGAGGAGGAACTGAGGTGGGAAAAAATAGTAGTAACTTAGTTTTTTTTTTGATTTAGGATGAGTTTCCGCTCTGAGAGCCATTTTTCTACTGTAGCAAAGCAGTGTTGGGTTACTACTTGTAAATCAGGGAGAGAGACATCGGAGCAAATAAGGGTGGAGTCATCTGTGTATTGGATGCAGGTGGCTTTAGGGATAACTGAGTGAAGTTAGTTTATGAATATGGAAAAGAGAAGGGGACCAAGTATGGAGCCTTGGGGAACTCCTATGGTATTAGGAAACAGGTGAGAGAGCTTATTTAGTCATTGGACTGCTTGTTGCCTTCCAGAGAGATAAGCATGGAACCAGCTGAGAGCTGGATTATCGAGGTGTAAGGTTTCTAGCGTGTGGAGAAGTAGCTGGTGATTGACCATATCATAGGCTTTTGACAAGTCAAGAAAGAGGGCGGAAGATATTTTTTTGTTATTACGGTTTTTATTAACAGAGTCAGTAAAAGAAAGGAGGGCAGTGGTCGTACTATGGTGGGGTCTGAAACCATGTTGAGATTTGGTCAATAGATTGTTTAGGGTGAGATAGTGAAGAAATTGTTTATGAACACATCTTTCCATGATTTTGGCTGTTGGGAGACAATATTGCTATTGGTCTGTAGTTCAGTAGAAGAGCCACCCTTATGGAGTGGTAGGACATAGGATATTTACTAGAAAAAGGATATTTACTAGAAAAAGGAGTTTATTCGGACAAAACTGTGGCAGGATGATAAAATAATAAAAGTGGGAGACAGCAGAGTGTTTGCAGAGAATAACTATTCATTGTACACCAGGCAAAGGATGACTACATTTATCCCATTATTCAGGGAATATTGAGAAGCAAGTGTGAGATTCAAACTGCTGTACCCAGCCAACTTCAAAATATTTCCCCTGGAGAACAAAATTATTTATTGATGAAGTACATGCCAAGTAAGAAATATAAAACTTTGTCCAACAGAAAGTGAGCTGTGAAACAGAAGGAGATTCTGCTTATTGTTCTTCAGTTAAAAAAGGACCAGAGAGACTTTGCCAGTAAAACCTTTTCCAGTGTTTCAATGGAAAATGCTTGAGAAGGAAAAAAAAGCACAAGAGTTGACTAGATGAATCAAAAAGGTGTTAGAAATGAAGCAAAGAAAGGGTTTGGGAGAAGGAAATGAACAGAAATAGAACAAGAAAATCTGGAAATATTGGACTTTGTTAAACTTGTAGGAGGAGGACTCAAAACATATTCCCTACTTCATGTCATTGATGTTTGGAAAAATACTTAGAGAAGAGGGAGAAAGTTAACTGGAAGTGACATTTTTTTCTTAATAGTACTACTTAATAGTGCACAATTTTCTTTGTGTATTTTATAAAGATTTTTTTTTCAGTTTTCTTGCATAGAGGAATGACTGGGTTAAGGCCATTAGCTTGATTTAGTAACACGTTTTAGGAAAGCAAGTAAAGGAAAAATAATCGAGTATTACAAGGCTTTTTCCTAGTAAACAGTTTTGTGTCTGGTTTTTATGGCTCTAGCAGACAATATTATAAAGAGCAATGGCTTGGAGAATGTTTTTGTTTTTGAAAGCAGTCAAGTGTTTTCCCAGCTGAGAGAGCTATAAAGAGTCAAGTGTTTTCCCAGCTGAGAGAGCTATAAAGGAGACAAAACTAGACCACACTTACAGAACCACAGGCTATACCATGCACCTTTATTTTAGGTTAGCTCAAGTCTGTGTGCATGGCTGTCAGTTTGGAACATCTGTTCCTATTAGGAGGGTAAAACTTCAATATTAAAGATTTACATAGTAGTGTAGATTATTAAGTCAGTAGGTTTTAGGGGGGTATTGTGCATGTATGTGCATTTTTGTTTGGGGGGTTCAATAAAACAAAAGTTCTGTAAGATGTGAAATAGCTCAAACAGAGATAAGAAACAACTGTATAAAAGATTAACCTGCCAAACAGTACATGCATGTAACAAAAACTGAAACTAGACATTTAACAAAACGAGCTATTATACATAAAAAGGTGGGAATAATAATCTCTCAAGAATCTGAAGCTTTCTATAATGTCTTAAAATTAATGGTCTCATAGATAAATACAAAAAGAAACTGTAGTTAACTATATTAAAATGCAGAGTGCAAACAGGAGACACACTTGGAAAGAACTGAACATATGAATTGGATAAAAAAAGTTTTAGGATGGTTATTCAGCGGAATACCTAGGGCAAAGGAAAAGAGGAATACTTAAAATTGCAAGAGGAGCTCCAATAGTAATAGAAGAGGATAAAGACAATAATAACTGGCAAGGGAGAAGGATTGCACTGGCATGTCTTTATATCCCACTTAAAACTGCTATAATGGAGCTCAAGAAAATGTTGGGAGAAATCAGCTTTCAGCAAGGAATATTACTTATAGGTGGGGACTGGAATTTGAAGTAGTGAAGATGTGTCTGGAAGGCCCAGAAGGGAAAATATAATCAAAGGAGGGTATATTTTTAAAGAAATTTATGAAAATAATTTAGTATGGAAGATGTGAATTCAATACTAGAAGTTCTGAGTGGATTTACATATTATTCTGCAAGATACAAAAACTGGGCTAGGTTAGATAGAATTTACATTTCACAGGAACATGGGCATTTAATTGAAGGTTTTGATACACACCCAATAACTATTTCAGATCATGCACCAATAACAACTAAAATAAAAAATACAGGGTAATGAAATAAAAATGAGACAGTCACTTTCCTACCCATATGTTGAAGACAGATGAATTTAAAGAATGGGAAAAGGAAATGACTCGGGAACTATTAGAGACGATAGAATTTTCTTCTGATAATATAGCTAGGGATAAAGTTAAAATGGAGTTTAAAAATAGGGTGAAAATAAAATAAAGGGAGTTCTGGTTAGGAAGCAACAAGAACTGAAGAATCAAAAGAACCTGTACAGATACACAGCAGTGGTACAAATGGTAATCAATCACTGATGAAATGCAAAACTTTTCTTCATTAAATTGGTAAGCACTTTCACTAGTTCAACTAGCTTAATCAGACCCAAGTAACACAATAAAAACATTTAAATACTTATCCAATCAGTGTTTTGTGTTTTTTGCAACACCTAAAAAAAGATTTAAAAAGTGACAGGCTAAATAACACCAATACCGTTCTCTACTTTTAGCACCAGTTTCAAAGAAACCTGGTCATTTAAACCAAACCCTGTGGTAACGTTTAATTTTAAAATCCAACATAACACTGCCCTTAATATCAATTAATATTGGTTTAATATGAGCAAGTCACTGACTTCCTGATTATGAATTTTTCCAATTTAGTAAATGGGCAAGATACCCATAAATCTTGCCGACATTCTGAAAGAAAGAATCACAGACTTCCTTCTCACCCAAAGTTAAAAAAATGCATTTATGATTAAATCTATTGTAACAGCATTGGACATTTTCAACAATATGCCAAGGTAAATGGGATGGGAGTAGGCAGTATCAACCGGACAATCACAACCTCTCAGAGCAGACGCCCACAAAGTCATAATTCTTTATACTTATTTTTCCCTTAACCCACAACAAAATGTGGAAGGGGTGGTATGAGCTACCAGCAAAAAGTGGTATACAATATTTAGTTTCACCAGATTTTTAAGTATACTGATCAAATCAAGAAAATACAAAAAATGTTAAATGCAGTTTGGAAGTAAACTTTATACAGTGCACCTGTTCTGTAGGTGAGTGGTGTTTGTTGATTTTTGGTAATCACGTTCTGGAGGTTCATACAATTAAACTACAAAAATAAATATTTTCAAGTGCAACAAGGGCCAAATGTTTACGACAAACTATGACAAGAAAGTGTGGTTTTCAAAAGGGCATAACAAAGGACCACAACACACACACACACACACACACACACACACACACACAATATTAGGATAGGAATACAGTTTGTTTCAATACTTGTACTACAACTGCAAACATTTATTCTTCTTAAAAATTCTAGTTGCTATTAAATCCAACAAATATTTGTGGTTTGCAATTTTGGAATGAAATCAGACAGAGCCATTTGTAATCATATCCAAGTACGGAACACAAAAAAAAAAATAAAGAGATGCAATTATTTAAAGAGCTGCCTTACAAGCACACAACTGCGTATGTGCACTTTCCTTGATGTAAGAGTGTGTGTATGAACATATATTAACTGCATGAATACTGTTGTATATCTAGATGTTGCACATAATTATGGCCATTTGTAGTCAAATTCACTTGCACACTACACATTAAAGTGTGTGTAGTTCTGTGAATAGCTACCTTGCTGAACAAGTGTGTGCGCACACATGTGGAAATATCTAGGAGTAGGTTAGCATAATGGTTAAGGTGTTTACCTTAAAAACACAAGGTGCTGGGTTTGATTCTCACATAGGGTAATTGGCCAGGCTTAAAATAGCCCACAAGGGCAGTTAGCCTAGATCGATGAACTTATAAATGAATATGCAAGAAGAATGTTAGTGCGTTATTCAAACTACAAAAACACACACATTTCTTGTTATCACTACACATGCATATAAATATGTGAGGGAGAATGTGGTATTGTAAGACAAGAAATTAAATGCAATATTTAAAATTATGGGCATCATGCATTATTCCCCTAGAAGGCTTACAACAGTATTTCTAATGGCTTTTAGAACTGAGCTGGGGGCATTGTTTATTTACTTGGGGTAGGAAGTGCATTAAAATTTCAGCTACTTGGACTGAAAATTGTCAATTTTTCACATGCCCAAAGGTGCAGTAACCCTCCTTTTCACATGCCCAAAGGTGCAGTAACCCTCCTTTTCACATGCCCAAAGGTACAGTAACCCTCCTTTTTGAAAGTGAAACAGATTTTGCAATATACAGTCCAAATGTCTGTCAAATCGAAAGGTACATTTTTCATTTTGTGAAAATTAAACCTTGCTGTTATATAACTTTAGCTGCTTCTGTTACTTCACATTATATGGTGACATTAATAAAATACAGTATGCAATGCATATGAATGAAGCATGGCTTAAAAGTGCATACTAAATCCTAATAAAATTCAGAAATATGCAACCCATGTCTAACATGTAATCTATAGTCAAACTAGCAATCTGTGTATGCATACTCATTTGGGACACATCTGATGTCACAGGAAGCCATTCATAAAGATAATCCATGTACCAAGACTACAAGACTTTTTCAAGACTCAGAGGTGTGAAAAGCCCAAAGTGAGAGATATAAGCTAAAGAGAAGAAAAAAATATTTTATTTAAAACTCAGCTTAAATATTTTAAGGTGTACTTGCAGTGACTTGTGTGGTGATACAAAAACTCTGCCTTTTCTCCATGTTTTAGCCAAAAAAAAAAAAAAAAAAAAAAAATTGTATTTCTATTTTTTTTTTAGTTTGTTGTAGGACCCTAGTCTTGTAGCTTTATTTGCAGTTGTGGGAACATTGTGTATTACTGTGGGATTTTAGCATAGTTTATTCATTATACTGAACTTCTATTTCCACAAGTAGAATTACATGTACAATACAAAAAGGTAGTCTTTTGTATTTTGAACCCAGTCTGGGTTCAGTCTTGTATCTTCATTCATAGTTCTGGCACGATTGTGATCTACTGCCGTATTAGAGCCTCAAGTCATTTATTACAGCATTACTGGTACATTTTTGCACAGTCTGGTGCCTTAGTCTGTGATGGGATTGCAGTAGTGGCAGAATTACAAATTCTTCTCCAGGATTTGTGCTTCAGTACTTTGTATAGATGTATATACCCGCTAAAAGTTGCATTCCAGGGCCAGTCCTTTTATGTTGCTCCTGTTCCCCCCTCCCCCATTCTTTGAGTTTGGCCCAACCCTCATTGAGGCACAGAGCTAAACATTTCTGAAATTCTAACCATAGGACTAGAGCTCTGGTTTGAACCCCCCCCCCCAACCATCCCACCTTTCTCTTGTTGTGATTTTTAAAAGGCTGTGCCTCTGGAATTCAGATTACGGGCAGAAGCCAAAGTCCCTCCCTCCCTTCTTTCATTAGTATTGTCTGTTGTATAACCTATTTAAGTACTTTTCCATTCATAGTATTATGGGTATATGGAGAACAAAGTGCCTACACAGCAAACCAGTAATGTACTTCAGTAAACCTTGCTTACTACAGATTTGTCTCCTTCAATCTGCTTAGCACCTACACCACATTCTGAAGGGGTCCCAAGTTAATCCTGCTCCATCCATGGCAGATGAGAAATAGGTTATTGTTTTGCACTTCAGGTATTGTTTTGCACTTCAGGTAACTGTTTAGAGTGTTACTGCACCTGTCTCCACTATTTTTGCCTTATTTGTGGATTTTGACTTTAAATCATTTGAAAAGGTACCCTTTACTTGAAACTGTCTTGCCAAGGTAGTTCAAGTAATTTTGTTGCAACATTGCACTTTTGTTTAACATTTGTTTACTGGAAAGTCCAGCTGGGAAAATCCCATTTTCGGTGGTGGCCTGGAGAGAAAAGCTCCAGAGAATATAAAATTAATATTGAATACAAAATACAAACGCAGAGTCTTATCACGTTCCAGAATTACAAAAGATATTAAAACAAGGACAGACACTGTGTATTTATTTACTAAAATAAAACATAAAACGTGTAATCAGATAGAGAGGAGCAGTTGCAACTTTAGTAAAAAATCAGATGGATAACTCTCTCTATTCTTTGCCATGTTCATCAGACAGTAGTCTTGTTATCTTGAACTTTCTGTTTGATCAGATTTGTCTTTGTAGTTGTTAGGCCAGAATTCATCTGATTTAATCTTTTTGCTAGTGTGGACATAAGGATTTTGTAATTCACCTTTAAAAGTGATATTGGTCTGGAAGATTGTGCAGGGTCTTTGTTGGATTTTAAAATGGGGGATAATAAGAGAATATCTCTATGAAAGGGGATCACTAGAGTTTTTAACTTCAAATATGTTTATTGCGTTTCTGTTCTTTTGATAATTTATTGTGAGTATTCGCTTTTAGCAGGGTGTCAATATGTCACTAGTGAAGTTTGTTTTATTATTTCTTTTTATGATATTTACTAAAATACTTTAGTACATCTTTCAGGTCTGTAACCTTTATGGTGTTATTACCTTCTCTGTGTACAATTTCTTTGATATGGTTTATTTTATCCATATTTTTTGATCTAATAGCAATTGTGAAGACTTTTAGGTCTTGGTGAATATGATTGCAATTATGCTGTAGAATTTCTAGATATTTCTGATTTAAATCTTTCAGCCGTGTGTTTGCAACTTCATTGGGCTTAAGGTTTAATTTTAGTTGTTGTTTCAGCTTGCAGAGTGGTTAACTATCTATCCCATTCATTTGTTTTACAGATGTACCAGCCCTTTTTTTTTTTTACCATAGAGAGAGTTTTAAATGAATCCCATAAAATGGTATCTGTAACCTCACCATTTTTGTTAACTTCCATGAATGGAGTTCTCTTTTTAGAATCCATTCATTAAAACCTTTTATTTTTAGTTATGCTGGAAGCCCTTGACAGAAGATTAGGTTATTTAGGCTTAGTGTTTAATTTGAATGTAATTACATTGTGGTTGGGTAAGGAGCAAGAAACTACCACAACACCCTCTTCTGAAATATAAAAGCATTAGATATCAACATTTTCAGTGCTGGTCAGAGTCCCAAATCTTTAGGAATAGTGAGTGTATTTTAAAGAGCATGCTAGTTTTCGACCAGCTATATCACTCGAGTTCATTGTATTAATATATTGATTTAAGAGTTTTGCTACTGGAGATGGCTTTTCCCATTTGTAGTATCTTTATATGAGGAGTTGCTGTTAAAATCTCCTGCTAAAAGCATTTCTCCTTTAGATTACAATGTTATAGTATCTAAATATTTGGAATCAAATATGAATTTACAAGGGTATACAATATTTAACAATTTCTAACAGTCAATCCCAACATTCCATTCTTCTTTTGAAAGGGTCCAGAATTTTAGGTAATCCTAATGATTTTTTCCAAAGAATAAGAATACCTGTTCGAGGCCAAACTGAGAACCAATTAAGACAGTATAGTTTTTATACTAAGTCAGTAAGTGGGTTTGTTGCAAGAAAACAGTGTCTGCTTTGTGCAAGTTTAAATACTTGGTTAAGCTATACTGCTTTGGGTTATTTAAACCATTTATATTTAGTGAAATGCACTTGTATACTGGCATCCGAGTAATAAGTTCTTACAATAAAATATGGATTTGTTATGGACAACCATAATAAATGTAATGCAGAAACAGAAATTTGAAGATTTTTTAACCTTTACCATGGAATAAGTTATTCCAGGCTTGATGACAAATTCATTCAAGCTGCTTACCAACAATCTCTATCTCATCATCAAACATTTAGTTGCTACAACTTTTGTGCATATACTAAGGCTTACTAAATAAAAAACTTCATGCTCATTACGTAAAATTAAAATAATGTAGAAGTGCACTGTCCAATATAAAATCAATTTAATAATAGAAATATGTATAAATAAAAATGTGTACAGAATCCTGCGACTAGACTGCTATTTGCATGACATCATTATGTACGACTTGTATAACAAATTAAGTATACATACGGCACTGCAAGAAAATGCTGTGCATTAGTGTTAGTTATCATGGGACTTGTCTAAAGAAACCATACAACTGTACATTCTCTCTCTCTAAAGTTTTATAATGAGAACACCATGTCTCATCCAAGATCATTTTATATGAAGATTGATGTAACATCTAGTTTGAATAAAAGTATAAACCTGCGTGTTCATTGTTAGACTGGATTAAAAAAACATTAGTATCGTCATCATTTTATATAAAAATGTAAGTTGTTTCTATGAAAATGCGACAATTTATTATAAATCTCTAAAGCAAATGTCTGAATCGTATTTGTAAGTGGAGTTATTGTGCTGTCTAGTATAGATGAATGAGGTATTCATGACGGTGCACTCGGTTCAGAAAACATTGATTAGACAAGCAACTTTAGGGGAAAGGACAATTCAAATAATTTGAACATGTAAACAACTTTGTTCAATTGTGGTGTACACTTTTTATAGTATATTTATACTCTAAAGGGACCAAATGTACTTTTTCCGCATCAAAAAATGCACCCAGTCTGCATAGTCTTTCAATCCCCCCACCAAAAGTTAAAACCAGTGCTACAGACATATGCCTTAAAATGATGTATTTTACAGTTGTACAACTGCTATAAAATGTTTATATTACTTGAAGCATCATTTTAAGCATCAAGAAGTTCAAAATGTCTGTTTTTACTTGTTTTGGCCTTCCATTTGTTTTCTGCTTTTGAAAGGTTAAAGGCCATGCTGCACTTCCTCTCTAAACTGTTCAGGATGGCTTTCCAGTGCAGCAGAGACACCCAGCAGCTTGAGACAGGTGTCGTTTTTATACAAAAAGGTTTTAAAAGCTTCAAATGGACATAGAAATTTGGAAAAACATTCTAACTGTAATATAAAAGGAGAAAACTTTAAAACATTACACAGCGCATATTTTGTTTTTGTATTCCAGTAGCCATACACTTTTTATAAAGAAAATAAGTAAATTAAACAATAAAAGGTTTCAAAGCATGCCAGTTAACCACGCATACACATTTCAACAATACATATTTCAACAGTCCAGCCACCTTACAAACCATTTTGTTTGGATTTTACTTGTTAATTTGTAAAGAAATGGTTAACTTTCTCCTTTCTTATTCTTTAAATATATTTCTTTTGGATTTATATTCTATTAGTTTGAATTTATTTCTATGTACTTTTGCTCTCTCTAGCGTAAAAAAAACACTTTAACAGGGAGACTGCTATTTTCTAAACTAGAATGTTGTAGTAGAAAGAGAAAAGGTAATTACCTTCAGTTGGTTTCACTTGGAAGCAGGTTTATAAATTATATAAAGAGGTAAACGAAGTAATGTATTTGAGATTTTTTTTTCTTTAACTGACCAGTCATTTCTAATAACTGGGCTCTTCAATGATACACTTGGGTCAGTGTCCTCAAGTAGTTTGCTTTATCAAGGGTATCAAATGTTTTCTTCCCTTTTGGCAAGAATAGTCTGTTTTGCAGGATAGACTAGGTGGGTTTTTGTCTGCTGTCTTTAGTGATTTTAACAGAGGAATACAGGTTTTCATTTTTGAAACCACCCAGGAGGAATAATCAATCATTCTCAAATCTGATGAGTCACCAAGTTTTATGGGAGAAGCTAACCGGACTGTTTTCAGAACTAGATCTTTATCTTGACTAGAAATTTGGCAATTATAGACCTTGGATTAGACTTTCTTTTGCCAGGAGTAAACAGTCGGAGGTCTCAAAGCTCTTCCTATCCCAAATGAAAGAGCTTTAGGAAGATGTAGTGCTTTAGGAATCCAGGTTGATAATCTTTTTATCATAATTTTCTCCATCTATTTGTTCAGGAACTCAGTATATGCCGATATTATTCCTCCTTGCTCTGTTTTCCAAGTCATCAATTTTCCAATGTTATTCCTCCTTGCTCCGTTTTCCAAGTCATCAATTTTATCTTGAGAATTTATTTTGTTGCATTATGTAATCAAGTTATGCTCTTCCTGTGAAAGTCTGTTTTCTATGTCTGTGATAGTGTTCACTAGCAGATATCTGGATTTTCTGTTTCACTATTTAATTAGGTCAGTCTGCGTTGTATAGTCATCTTAGTTTGTCCACTTTGGTGTATAATTTATCCAGTTTTAAGGATAGACCTTGTACATTGCCGAGAATAGTCTGTAGTTATTTTGTCCCCGAGTTTTTTCTGTGTGGCTGTCAGAGTGGTTCATCTTCCTGTAGTGTCTTTTTTGTTGTTGAATTTTAGACCCATTGTTGCAGGGGCCGGTGGCATAACTGAACCACTGGGCAAATTTATTGATTATACAATTAACAAATTTGCATTTTCCCTAGATCATGTGTGCAAGGACTCATGGGACTTTGAAAAATATCCAGGAAAAATTCTATAAACCTGACCTGTTAATGGTAACGATTGACATAGTGGAGTTATTTCCTAGTATCCCCCACAATCTGGGTTTGGAATGTTTTAATGATACACTAGCAGCTGGCTCTAACTTAGACGGTAACATCATTGGACTATTGGTGGAATTTATGGAAATTGTTTTAGAAAACAACTTCATCTATTTCAATGGTGAAATTTTCAAGCAGAAAAAAGGTGTAGCAATGAGGACTGCTTGTGCCTCCAGCTACGCCAACATTGTTTTGCATTACTGGGAGAACAAATTCATTTTGTCCTCACATTGGGCCAAGCATATTAGTCATTATAAACTATACCTTGATGACATATGTTTATTCTGGGATGGTACCCTTGACCAATTTTTTGGCTTCATGGATTACATTAATTCCACCACAATGTTAGTCAAGATTCCCTGAACTATTTAGATATCACTCTTTTTAAAGATACTCAGAACAGTACTTTTCAGTCTAAAGTCTATAGGAAAATGTCCTTTTCTAATTCCCATCTACACTTTGATAGTGGGCATCCCTTTCACCAGAAAAAAGGCATAGTTAAGGGGCAGTTTATATATGTGCCTCAAGAATGTGTAGCACAAAAGGATATTTTCTGGAAGGGGTTAATTTACTAAAGCAGCTTTTTGGAGAAAGGGGATACCCAGTACACCTGGTTAACTACCTAGCTCAGGAGGTTATTGTTGGCAGGGATGATGTATATTTTCCATTGTTGGGTAAAGGGACAACACAGGACATAGGTTTAAAATCTTTGGAGAAGTTTGACTCTCATAACAGCTTTGTTTACACCTTTTCAGAGGACTCTTCTTGTGTAGAACAGTCAATGTTAAGATTTTGGCCCATTTTGAAACATGAAGAGTTTAGGCAAATTATCAATGAACGCCCCTCTTTTGTTAGGAGGGACAGGAATCTCAAAGGTCTGTTTGAAGGAAGGCCTAGAGTTGGTGGCAAGCGAACTTGCTCCAAATTTGGGACTTATAGTTGTGGTGCATGCAAGCAGTGTCCTTCTGTTATCAATGAAGGTGTATTATTTATTCCATCAAGAAGGCTTAAATTTAGGGCTGAGCACCACTAGAATTGTGGGGTGAAGGGTGTTGTGTACTTGGTTTTTGCACACAATGCTGTAGTTTTTATGTGGGCAAAACAGAGAGAACCCTTAGAAGAAGGATTTACGAGCACTTATACGAAATTTCTAAAAAGGACACTAATGCCTTTTACAAACATCTTGGCACATGCCCCAACATGCAGTTGAGATTCATGGTCCTAGAGCAAGTCCTGCAGGATAGCAGAAGGGGTGACTGGGAGGCTCGGCTTGAGTACAAGGAATTGTTGTGACAACTCAAACTGAATGCCACTAAGCCCCCAGGCCTAAATGACTGTGTTAGTATTGAGAGTGTTCTAAAATTAAGAAGGGCTAAATTATAGTTGCATGTTAGAGTCTTACACACAGTGTTATCATTTTTTAACCAAGAATTTTTATTCCAAGTATTTTTACAGTATTGAACACACCTATATTGTGCTTTTACAGTGGTCATTTATTCATTTATTTATTTTGTTGAAGGATTTCTATGTTTGTTCAAGGAGGTGTTTTAATATTTTAACATTTTTGTTGTCTCAAAGTTCTTATTGTGACGTTGTTTATAATTCATTTACAAACATGTTTTATTTAGGTTGGTTGCATCAGTTTAACAACCTTTTTGCATATTTATTCAAACATTTACTTAATTTATTAACTCATTGATCATGTGATTTCACTATTTGGATTATATAAACCTGTGATTTTTTTGAGTGCAAGTTCTTGAAAAAGCCTGGTATTATCCAGGCGAAAGCGCTTGATTATACATTTTCGTTTTCTTATTTTGAATAAATATATTTCATCAGTGAGCTACTGTTGGACTGGTTCGCTATTCTTTCCTGCTTTGGATTTTTATACTTAGTATTTTTTGTTGTAAAGTTTTGACAGGAAAATATTTAAATTGTTAAAACATTTTCCACCAAAACATTTCTGAAAGTTTCCAACACAATATTTCAGCTTTTAATAGTTTTTGGTGAAGATTACCGGATAATCCTGTCAATATGTATGGAAGAAGCAGAGCAAAAATCCTCAGTGTTGCCCGTTTGCCATCTTGGTTATACCCCCCCCCCCCATAGCAAACTTTTCTATATTGTTTTCAGTGTACAAACTCCATTCTCTGCATAGTGAGTTCATTACGTGATTATAGGTATACCTTTGTCAGCTAGGCCACACCGTCAGATCAGGCAAGTCAGTCCTTTCTGGCAACTGTTAACTTCCCACTGAACATAAACTTTTTTTTTTTCACTTTGACCATCCTGCTGCTTCCATTGATTTTCCACATCACCAGGACTTGCAGCATCAACCATTTTTGAGCGGAGCTGCTCATTTCATTTCAACCTTTATTTTCTCAGTTGCAGAACTTCAGTGTAGCTTGGCCATCACCTTCTTCACATTAGTAAAAACTGCAGGCATTCTGTGAAGGGTACAACTGGGAAAGTCCTTTCTGTATGGAAACTCTCCAACATAAATTTGCCTTTATACTGGTCTGCTTATAACTTAATCACAATTTAGGAGTATTTGCTGTCTTTTTAACTTTGATCTCTTCCTGGCTGCCACATGCCCCACTGAAATTGTCCTTTTTATATAAAGAAATCTCCGTTCCACTAGTTAGAGCCAAATCCTTTAATAAAATCCAGAGCAACAATCCAAATCAACAATGAGCGCTTTCGTCTGCTACTAGGCAAACTTCATCAGATAAAATCTCACTGGTACAAAAAGCTTTTTGTATATGTGTGTACCCACACCCAGAAACCTTTCCCTTCAATATTTCAAATTAAACATTTTAAAAAATCAATTAAAAATAGTTAAAAATGAAATGTTTGAAAATACTTAAATCACTGTTTAGTTAAAGCCCCACAAGATTGTTCCTTTTATGAATGTTCACATAAAACACAATCAAATATTGCAAATTAATAAAAAATTATAAAATATTAAAGAAATGTGAAAATATGTTATGTGAAAAAATGCATGTGTCCTTGTTATATCCGTCTGTTAAAGTGAAATGGTAAAGTAAAATGTAAATCCATTCTAAAATATGATAGATCTAGATATTTATAAAATAAAATTTATATGGATTTAAACATTATTGGCTTTACCAACTAAAATGGCTTTTATATTGATGTATTCGTTAAGCCCTGGGGGGATGTTGGACCCAAGTCTCAATTGCCATTTAATCTCCTTTTGTAACAGGAGATTCTTGGCATCTCCTCCTCTAGGGTCTATGTCCACGACATCAATAATGTCAAATTTGAAAAGTGGAGGAAAGGGACAAGATATTGTATGCTTGTATAGGGCGCTAGTTTCTTTTTTGATTCTAATGTCATTCCTGTGTTCGTATATCCTTTAAGTGCCCGTTCCATTTTGCCCACGTAGAAACTAGGGCAGTGGCCACAGGTTGCCAGATAAACTACCATTGTGGTCTGACAATTGCCCTTACAAAATTTTACTGTGCTCCCCAAGCCATTATTCAAAAAAATACTGTCTAAGGAGTGAATACATGGACACTGTACACATCTACCACATGGGTGGGTACCCCTGACATATCTAAAAGATGTATTCCTTCCTTCTAAAGTTCTCTTGAAATTAATACCCACTCGGTGTATAAAGGTAGGTTTATTTCCTACTACCTCCATAATGTCTGTATTTGTCTTAAGTATAGGCCAATTGTCCTGCAAAATCTTCTTGAAAAACAAGGAAAGGTTGTTATGTTCAATGGAACATGATCCAGAAAAATCCTTGGATTTCTGCTCTAAATTAACTGCAATGGATATACGATGGCCAAGTAATGGTTTGTAATGAGTACCCCATCCCAGATGCACTTCACCTAGTATCTCTACTAACTTCACCCAGTATCTCTACTAACTTCACCCAGTATCTCTACTAACTTCTCTCTGGGGTAACATCTCTCCCGGAACATTTCACCTAAGATGGAGAATTCCTCTAAGAGGTCCTCAAAATCTGATGTCATCCTCGCCACTCAGCTTGTCCTTTTACAATACTTTTTTTCTGAAAATGTGGATGTTGGCTGTCAAAGTGGAGGTAACTGTTACACCAAGTGGGTTTTCTGTATATCTTGGATTTAAAACCACTTTGAGTTTTGGTAAGCATGATATCCAAATAACTAATACAATTACTGTTAGCTTGATAGGTGAAGGACAGAAAAGATGTAGAACCATTGATGTATAGTATAAAGTCGTCTAGCTCTTTCAGGGTCCCATCCCAAATTACAAAAATGTCATCCAGAAATCTAAAATAAGCTTTTATGTTGGTAAAAAATGCACTCTCAAAAACAGGTTGAGTTTCCCATTCCAGTAAGACAAGGTTAGCATAAATGGGGGCGCAAGCCGCCCCCATAGCAACTCCACTCACTTGCTTGTAAAAATCACCTTCAAAGGTAATAAAATTGTTATCCAACACCACTTCCATTAATTCCAGTAACAAAAGCTTCCCATCAGATCAGAATACTTATGGATACTAGTTTCAAAAAACTCAAACCCTTCCTTCCTGAGGATACAAGAAAATAAGTCTTTTACATCTATGGTTATAAAAATCTTTCGACCATAGATTATTATTGATCTTCCCTAAAAAGTCCCAGGAATCTTTGATAAGATGTTCCTGCTGATTCACTATCTTGTTAATGTTCTGGTCTATAAAAACAGCCAATGGGTGAGTCTTTGATCCCCTGGCTGAAACAATGGGTCTAAACGGAGGTTTGAGAATATTTTTATGAATTTTAGGTATCCCAAAAAAACAGGGAATAATGGGGTGGGTTTGTTTGAGAAAATAATAAATGGTTGGATTAATACGTTGTTCTACCAAGTATTCTTAAAGAAGAGAATCTATCCTATGATAGGCAATCTGCATCTCATTGTAAGAGGCTGAACTGTATGTATTGTCCTGTGCCAAGATTTTAGTTAAAACTTTTTTGCAATCTGTTTGATTGAAAATAACCAGTCCTCCTCCCTTGTCTGGTTCCATGAAACGTAAGTTATTACGTTTTAAATCCTCCAACAATTGAGCTTCATCCTGTTTCAAGTTGTAGTTGTATTTGAAACCATTTACATTTTTACCATAAGAATCGTAATTTTCTCTGGTAACACTCTCAAAAGTAATAAGAACTGGATGGAAGGGAGGATTAAATACACTCCTTCTAGTGGCACTGTAGTTGTCCCCTTTTTCAATTAACTTCCTAGAAACCTCTTTGTTGTAAATTATTTTTAGGTTCAACTTCCTAAGATATAATTTAAGGTCAATTAAAAATTTGAGCTAAATCACCTTTAAAGGATTTAACAAATTTGAATCCTTTAGAAAACAAATTAAAATATCTAAATCCAAATTTGTATAATTGTATATCTTGTACCCTTGGTATTCTAAGACTATTCCGTTGGAGTGTGTAGTGATGGAATCTGTCCCTTGTCCCCCTGTTTTTCCAACCATAATTTTTCCTGTGGAAATTGGAATGGGAATCCAAGGTTGGTGCATCCTGAGCTTTGTTGGCTAGACGCTCAGACCTCCGTGGTCCTAAAAAAAATTTAATTAGGTTCCTGAAAGGAATCTAGCTCATCAAGTGTCCGTGAATGGGGTACAAATGGGTCCCTGGTGCGGTTTCTGTCAGGTGTTAAAATTCTCTCAGGCTTAGATGACCGTCTATTCTGTTGTGATGGTAAACCTGTTCTCCTAAATTGCCCCTCCCTATTCCCTAGATAGGAAACAAAATTAGTGGTATAAAGAGGCTGGGGATAGCTTTTTCCAGACACGTACTGTTCCTTGTCCCTGAAAAACTTTTTCTGTTTCCTCTCAAACACTTTTCCAACTCTTGTATCAGTTCTCTTTAAAATTCTATCAAATAAATCCTGGTATTGTTCAAACAACAGGTCATTAATGATATCCTGATGCAAACTATTAAGTTTGGTTAATAAACTGTTTAAATGCACCTCATTATATTTAATTAACTTCAACACCAAGGAAAAACCACATTCGTCAAAAAAACATTGAAATTCCTTGATTATACTAGCAGTATAGGTAATGCCAAAGGGGTATTTATAAAAACGTAACCCCTGCGGAACAATCTTGTTATTTAAACAAAGATGCAAGTAATTGTTTTCAATTTGTAAGCATTTATATTTGTATAATAACTTTTCAAATCCGTAAATAGTGTCCCTAAGGTTTAAAACTGAAGGTTCGTTTACATTTGAATTTTTCCTTGTAACGTTTTGGTTCCCATTATCAACTGTTTCAATGAAAACAAATTTCTTTTCTAAAATGTCCTTAAAACATGTTTGACGAATGTCTGCCCCCAAATCAGTTCGTGATACCATAGGGGCTGGGCCAGGGTTCTGCTGATATTTTGTTGAATTGGAAACAGTACCTGTTGAAGCCGTAACCCGATTGAACCCACGATGATCTCCTATTTCCAAAAAACTGTTCGGTTCCTTGTCGTCCTGCAGTATTGGAGCACCAGAGTTCGCGCGTCTCCTCCTGGGCTGGTCCTCACCTGCTGAACTCCTTGCTTCACCGAAAACTCCGTGAGGGGAAGTAGGTGATGACGTCACAGGTAGTTTCGGACCCACGGAGGTTCTGCTACGAGTGGCAATAGCTCCCTCTGGTGGTTCTTTTTGAGTAAATAAATCTATCAACTTAGTTAAGTCTCCCCGAAGAGAAGAAAGTTCTTCTCTCAAACGGAAAACTTAATTTTTGAGTTTGTATTAATGTAACACTGGAATCCAAAACATTGTCCGCTCCTAAGAGAGTGCAATCGTTGGGTGACTGATTCATATTAAGTACCAGTGGGAAAGTACAGTACCAGTGGGCTAGATATAAATGGATTAAAAACCACAACTTAATTGAATCCAAAACCGGATGGTTCTTCCCAGCGAAACGGACCAAGAACAAATACCACAAATAACCAAGAAAAGTCCAAAAAACTGTAGAAAGAAATCTCCGTTCCACTAGTTAGAGCCAAATCCTTTAATAAAATCCAGAGCAACAATCCAAATCAACAATGAGCGCTTTCGTCTGCTACTAGGCAAACTTCAGATAAAATCCCACTGGTACAAAAAGCTTTTTGTATATATGTGTACCCACACCCAGAAACCTTTCCCTTCAATATTTCAATCAAACAATTAAACATTTTAAAAAATCAATTAAAAATAGTTAAAAATGAAATGTTTGAAAATACTTAAATCACTGTTTAAAGCCCCACAAGATTGTTCCTTTTATGAATGTTCACATAAAACACAATCAAATATTGCAAATTAATAAAAAATATTAAGGAATGTGAAAATAGGTTATATTCACATAACATATTTTCACATTTCTTTAATATTTTTTATTAATTTGCAATATTTGATTGTGTTTTATGTGAACATTCATAAAAGGAACAATCTTGTGGGGCTTTAACTAAACAGTGATTTAAGTATTTTCAAACATTTCATTTTTAACTATTTTTAATTGATTTTTTAAAATGTTTAATTGTTTGATTGAAATATTGAAGGGAAAGGTTTCTGGGTGTGGGTACACATATACAAAAAGCTTTTTGTACCAGTGGGATTTTATCTGATGAAGTTTGCCTAGTAGCAGACGAAAGCGCTCATTGTTGGCTCTGGATTTTATTAAAGGATTTGACTCTAACTAGTGGAACAGAGATTTCTTTCTACAGTTTTTTAGACTTTTATATAAAAAGCACAAATAACCAAGAAAAGACACACATTGTGCAAGAATGTATTCTTAGTTTTACCATAATAAATAAAAAAAAAAAATTATATATATATATATATATATATATATATATATATATATATATATATATATATATATATATATATATATATATATATATATATATAACCTCACAAAGAGGATTACTGGACTCAAAGAAATGCCCTACACTGACCACTGCAAAAAACTCCAGCTTTACTCTGTCGCATATCGCCTACTCCGAGGTGATCTCTGCCTAACATACAAAGCTATGTCAAACCCAGAGCTGTTGAACATGCTACACCTAAAGAAATCCCAATCCCTCCAAGCTACATGCTCTAGGGACCTAAACCTGGTCACCACAATAAACAGGACATGCTGGAGGGATAGATTCCTATCCCAGAGACCTCCCATACTCTGGAACAGGCTACCCATCTATGTCAAGCAAAGTTCTTCAGTAGCACTCAGGAAATGCACCCCAAGGATCACTTCTGTGTCTCTGCTAGTCAGTGGCACAGGAAAATAACTTTGGGTGGCGTAAGCCAGGGAACCTTGAACCTTGTTGGCTAGGCTTGCATAAGCCCTTGGGCCGATAGCCTACTACCTACCTATGAACCTATGAGATACCTATGAACCTATGAGATTTCAGGTGGATGTAATATTTGATTTTGTTGACCAGATCATATAGACAGGTTTATAACAACATAACCAAAAACTGTTACACTGAATTGATATGGGCGGAAGAAGAGCAAAACTATAAGTAAAAAGAATGAGGAGGGAGAAAATCTGTAGTTTAGTTCATAGAAAAATAGCATGTGGAAATGGAGAACAAGGATAGGAGAGTAGTATAGAATGATCAAGGGTGTGCATGACAACAGGTGTTGGGGGGGGGGGGAGAAGTAAGGGATGAAAGAACGAAAAAATGTACTAGTTTAAATTTAAATTTAGTGTACTGGACATTACTTGTATGATCTGTAGACTGGGACACAAGTAGGTAAGGAAGATTAAGAATTTAGTCAGGGGTGGAACATGATCAAAGCCAGTAGTACTAAGGTAGTCCAAGTAGTTTCTTTAAGTGAGCTAGGTCAACAGTAGTCAAGATAAGCGGTGGGATAACATTCCAGATTTTGGAAATATAGAAGCAGAGGACTCGGATGCTAGTGTATGGCTGGAGTAGTTGATGTAGTGCAGGGGTTGCATCTAGTTGTTAAATCAATTTGTGGGCGATAAGGATTTGGGTGAAAATAAGGTAGGTGGGTATTTTTAACCAGCTCAGTTGTTGTAAGGCTATTTTTAACCAGCTCAGTTGTTGTAAGGCTGAGCAATGGTGGATTTGACTAAGCCTCTAGGTTTTGCTAAATCAGTTTTCTTTAAGTTGGTGAAAATAGGGGAAGCATATAGCAAGGTAGAGAGTAAACACATTCTGGCAAATGCCTGTCTTGTAGCAGAAGTGACGAAAGGTATAAAGGGAACCTACTTTTGTGTGTCATACTTGTTTGTCAAATGTTGTCAATTACTACACCGAAAAATTTAGTTTGGGAAACTGTTTATATAGTAGTATTGTACGAGAAGAGTATATGAAATGAAGATGAGGAGTCAGGGGATTTACTGGGACTAAAGAGCATAAGCTTAGGTTTTATTTGAATTAAGAATAAGTTGTGTGGCAGATAGCCAAGATTCTACAACAAGATTCAACAACAAGAATCAAAAACAGAGAAAGCCTGTTGTGTTGTCAGAGTTGTTGCAGCACAGAGAGTTGAGGTGTCTGCATAATGAACAGTGATGGAAAGATTGGTAGCAGAATGGAGCTTTGTTGGCAGAAATGCTAAAAAAAAAAAGGGGGCTTGATCCTAGGTCCTGCTCTGAGGGACCCCCATGGAAAAACTGGTAGAAGAGATGAGATCCTGCTGCCATTTGACAGCTTGTTGGCAGTCATTTAGGCAACTGTGGAATCAAATGAGAGATGCGCGACTAAGTTTGAGGGAGGCAAGCTCAGAGAGGAGTTTCTGGTGGGAAACTGTATTGAAGGGTTTGGACGGGTCTAAGGAGGATACTATTTTGCCTCTATTTTTGTAATGGTTGATAGTATTAGTAAAACTTAGAACAGTTGGGGTGGAAACCATATTGTGGTATCGGAGGAGATTTTTTTTTAGATACAAGACAGTTGAAGAGCTGGGTATGTATACATTTTACTATTATTTTGACTAGGAGGGGCTAGAATTGTTATGGGCAATTTATTAGAGAGCTCTGCAGAGATCCCTCCTATATGGAGTAGAGTTATGTAGGATATTTTCCAGAGGAGTGGAATATAGTGTTCTGAGATGGTATGGTTGATGAGGACTGAGATAGGGTAGAAGATGGCACCAGCTGCTAGTTTAAAGAAATCAGAAGGTAAATTATCAGCTGCAAGGAAGATAAAAGTCTGCAGAGAAGTTTTTTTTATAGTGTTAGTTTGAATGGGCTTAAAAAGGAGAAGAGAAGGTATCAATGGATACTGTAGGCGATGTTGGGATAGTCAGTAGAGATATACAGAAAATCTTTGAAAGTGAAAGTATAGAATTAATTAAATTGAGTGGCTCTGTTGTCGTGAGTACTAGTGTGATCGATGGGGATTGAGTTGATGGTTGGCCTGGCTGAAGGAGCTTGTTTATAGCAGACCAGAACTTGTGTGTTTTAGCCAAATACCATTATAATAATTAGTCTAATCTGACCTGGGTTAAAGTCTTTTTTTGTCTTGGATTCACTGAAAGGTGGTATTTCTGGGGGGGGGGTGAAGTTGTCTGAGCAGATATGTTGGCAGGTGATCACTGATGCTGTCTGGGAGACCACCTGCTTGAAAGGTGTGATTTTATTAGGTAGTATCCAATCAAGAATATATTCCTTTTTGGTGGTTTTGTTTGCTCTAGTTAGAGTGTGTGTAAGCTAGGTAAATCCATGCAGGTTAATGAAATTAGTGGGGCTTTTGGAGTTGCAGGTGAACCAGTCCACATTAAAGTCACCCATTATTATGGTTTCTTGTGGGAATGTTAAAGATATGTAGTGGAGTATATGCTCAATTACAGCAAGGTTATTGCCAGGAGAAATACAAGTACCTATGATGATGAGGTATTTGTTGGGGTTTATTTCTAGTTTAAAATATTTCAGTGTTATTGAAAGCTGAGTGTTCTATCTTGAGATTAGTTTTATAAATTACGGCTATACCCCCTCCACATTTACTTGTTCTATCCAGTCTGTGGGAGTATAGAGATAAGCTGCTGCAGAGTTTATGTATCTTACTGAGTATGCTTCTTAGGTTCATGTTAATTAGTAGAAGGTCAGATCCTCTAGGTGAGATGTTAATAGTTCTGAGGGGCTGGGAGTGGAGGAGTTAGTGGATTGTTGTGTATTAGTTTTAGACCCAGGATTTGGGTGATACCACCACAAAGCTTTAAATGAGTTGTAAGATTTAGGAGTAGAATGGAGACTTTTGATAAGAGTTCATTTATCTTGAGTGAAGTGTGGGATTTTGAAGAAGGGTGCATTTATGCTGAAGTATCTGAAGTGAGCGATACTGTAGAATTTGGGGGCTATATCGAAATTAGGTGGCAAGTGGATGGTTAGAATTAGAAGAGTGAGGGAGACCGTGTGTAGCGATACAGTGTTTATCTATTTGATATTGTGGGATGGCATGGTAAGTATAAGGTAGGAGTGAGTTCAGATGGGCTTTAAACCTAAGCAGCAGGTTTTAAGGAAGGGTAGTAATTGTATTGGGTAAAGAATAGAATAGGGAGTAGTGCGTATGAGTAGTAGAGGAGACTTTTTATTTATTGTACAGTTTGTTTACCAGGATAGTCCATTGGGCCAAAAAGCAGCAGGTTTAAGGAAGGGTAGTAATTGTACTGGGTAAAGAATAGAATAGGGAGTAGTGCGTATGAGTAGTAGAGGAGACTTATTTATTTTACAGTTTACCAGGATAGTCCATTGGGCCGAAAAGAGGCCATTTTCAATGGAGTCCCAGGGAGAAAAGCTCCACAAGACATTATACAAAATTATTAGAAATCTATAATACAGTTTACAGATAAAAAACATTTCACTACATATTTACAAAATATGTCAGAAAGTACTTTCAAAATACTTTAGTTTATACAGTGGAGAATAAAAAAGTAGAAGTGAAAGGAGCCTCGCATAGTATCAGATGAGAGTTATAGTAGGGGTAGAAAGGAGGGGATAGGAAGAGATCAAGTGTAAAGTAAGGGAGGGTATGGGTAGAACTAGGATGGTCAGAGGAAGGAGGACAGCGCAGGATGAAGAGTGAAAATCAGTGTAGAATGTAGAGAGGAAGCAGAGAGACCTTAAGAATTAATTAGGTGTGGGTGTGAGTTAATAGTAAGGATGTTATGGTTGGGTCGAGGTAAGTGGAGTGGATTGAAACCAGGTCACTGAAAAGGCTGCAGAAAACAGTGAATATGTAATTCCACAGGTCTGGCTAATTAAGCTGAAGTTTGAAGTAACTTTTAAGTAAATTAATACTGTTATGACACTCTGCCATAACTTTCTTGGTGTTTTTACACCAAAGAGGTTAGCAGTGCCCTGTAAAGATACAGATACCCAGATAGGAACATTTTACCTATAAAACTACCCTTAGAACTGAAGCCTTAACTTAGTGAGACTAAAACAAAGCCACTGTATGGAGACAAGCTAGTCTGCACATTAAACAGTACTACTATCAAATCTTGGCACAATATAATCCAATCTAGTGCCAAACTCCACAGACTTCCCAAGGAGACCTCTGTATAATCCAATCCACAATCTTTTGTAGCCTACCCAAATACATGTCTGGACAACATGGATATGCAATTTCTAAATTAATTCTGAGACAATGTACAGTAGGAATGGTCTCATTCATAGAAAACCATAAATCCTTAAAGGAAATAATACACTATTGTAAGGAGATACACAGACACAGTTTCAACGGAGGCAAAAAACTTGCACACAAATAAGGTTGTCAACAGCACACATTACATCCACCACACAATTTCCTCTAAACACAGACCAACTTATGTTGAGGCAGTAAAAAGCAAATCTTCCCAGATCACAAAGACCTCCTAAGCCTATATATGGCAGCACCTATCCTCAGTAATCTCTAAAGCGCTTACCAAAAGCAACACCAAACATATGCCTAGAGCCAGTGCAACCCAACAGCAAAACCCATAAGGCAAGCAAACATATTACCCAAGACTCTTGTCATAGGGACTCCATTATACAACACAGATGCACCGCTCACCAGGCTGAACATGTAGATAATGGTTAGTTGCTCATCTGGAGCCAGGATCCACCAAGTTACACATGCACTTAGGCACTACACCAGGTACCAGTAGGATTCTATCATAGTCCATGTGGGTGTTAACAACCATACTTCCCTGGACTGTATGAAGACATTGTTGCTCTCTCCAAATGTGTGTCTTAAGGCAGGTTTGCATGGAGAAGCATTCTACTTTCATCTAGGAAGATGCCACAGTATGAAAGAAAATATGATGGACTTCAATAAGTGGCTTAGTTTCGAATGTCTTTCCAGAGGGATGAAGGACATGCTTAACAAACCACATTGCTTTGCAAAGGACGGTCTGCATCCATCTCCCCCAAGCTTCCAAATATTGGCTAAAACTGTATCCACCCACTTAGAGCCTTTTTTTAGGCAATGTCAATTTGGCAAACCTTCCGATACAGCAAATAAAACCCAAAGAACCCTAAGAGTGCAACTACTCAATGCAAGGAGGCTAAACAAGAAACTCCACACCCTACAAGTTCTTCTTATCCTACACGTTCTCCTTATTTCGAGAGAATATGGACATCTGTGCCATTACAGAGATATGGCTCAAATCCACAGAAAGTACTCCGGCAGTGCAAGGCCTCAATGCTTTCCACACATTTAGACAATCAGCTGATCAGACAGGAACAAAGGGTGGAGGAGTCTCAATCTATATTAGCAAAACTCATTACTAGGCTGGATAAATGTGACAATCTCCTAGAATTTATCCATATGCAAATCACAATAAAATACCATATCCTTGCAAGTTTAGGTCATGCTTTGTGTTCCTAGAATCCCATAGCTTGTACATAGGCTTACTGGAGACACTTAATACCCTATTCATGGGAGACCAACTACCCCTATTTAGACTGGGAAACACACATGGTCTCATACTTGCAGGCACAATGATTCCTGCACTTTAACACAAATGCCCTTAACCAGATAGTAAAGACACTCACCAGAGATTCAAACATACTGAAACTAGTAGTCCTCTATATGGGACAGCGCTGTACCCCCTCGTGTGTCATATCATCACTGGTGAGATTGGATCACAGAGTGGTCTCCTTTGAAATAAAAATCAACTTGGTAACCCCAGCAAACCCTGTAACAGTTAGGAACTACTCCAAAGCAAACATCATATTAAGCAACAGTTTGTCAAAATGTAATGCCCCTCCCAACCTAAAGTTCACTGTAACCTATCCAGAATTGTTCAGAGACTCTGTACAACCATGTACATGGCCATATTGAAGCTGTACCTACTAGAAGAAACCTCAAAACAAACTAAAAACAAACCACACTGGTAGAATCCTAACCTTATTAGGCTATATAACAAAAGGAAACAAAAAAGTCATGGCTAAAATCATGAAGAGCAACTCTCATAATGATAGGAGCTCTTTAAATTAAACTACAAGGACTAATTAAGCCCAACAAGGCCAATTACGAGATCAAGAAAGTTTCACTGGCTAAAGACAAGGCCTTCTATAGCCACGCTGAAGGCTCAAAGTCAACACACAGTGTGCCAAACTGGTGGTTAAAATAGTGCCATCTTCACTGAGCACAGCAACATAGCAAGTTTACTGGCAGACAAACTCAGCTTTTCCCTCCCACCTCCCGCTGCAAAATCTAATAGCATACCCCCCCCCCCCAACTATTGCAGTTCCTGGTTGCACTCAGGCCAAAAACACAGCCTCAATAGGCTCAAACAATATCCTTTGAGAACTCCTTAAAGTTTGAAACATGACCTACGAGAACAACTTGAGTCAATTTTAACTAAACAGCATCAAAACAGGCTTTGTACCACGAGAACGAAGGACTGCAGTAGTTATCCCCACTTGAAAAAAGTGTGAACCATCAACAGACCCTGGAAACTACAGACCTTTTATAGTCTAGTCTAAAATCCAAAGTCATGGAACAAATTATCATGTAAATGATTAAAGAAGCAAGCAGGGAATACTTTCTTTCCAAGATGACTGCACACTGATCAACAGCTTAAATTCAGCGCTCCAAGTGTGAAAGAAACTGAAAGACAAGGTCCAGGAACTCTTGTCACTTTTAGTAAATTTAGTTACAGACTAGCAAGTAGACTGCCTGGATGCCAGCCAAAAAAAAAAAAAAGTCTGAAAGAAAAACTAGAAAAGGTGAAGATAAGACCCGGAATACGAAGAATCCTGCAGCAAAAAGCAGTTCAAGCTCCAACTTTGGTAGGAGGCATGGCATTCAGTAATCTAGAGGAAATTAAAACATGCTCAGAACAGATTAAAATAATCAAAAACCTGAAGGAATATAATCAACTCAAATTTACAAAAGTCTGGAAAAAATGACAGACAGACATTCAGAAACTGATAAAACTTGAAAAATCACAGGCTAAAATGAAAAGGCTGGCCAAGTTTGGGGCTGCTCAAGAAGAGACGTTTAAAAAATGATAGAACACTCAGGAAAAAAAATATGCTTTCTGCTGTACCAGACTGAAGGAACATACTGTATTAATTTTATGAAGGCACCAATAAGCAACTGTATTGGTATTCCACAGAAGGATTTGTTAAGTGCAAGAACACAGTGTGCATGCTCCAAACCAGACTGAGAGAAAACAGCCAAGACACATCAGTAAATATGCAATCATAACAGCAGAAAAGTGTTTATCCTGACAAAACTGTTACAGAAGGGCAAAGTACTCAAAGTTGGAGACTTGGCAGAAGAGAAGCATTTGTACAACAAAAATTGGGCCATCAAGCAGGAGATTCAGCTTCTCATTCTTCTGATAAAGCTCATGGAGAGACTTTGCCAATGAAACCTTATCCAATGTTCCAAAAGGAGAATGCTTCAGAGACAGAGAAAAGTACAGGAGTTCATAGGTTAGTACTAGGCCAATTGCCCCTTGTGGGCCATTTTAAGCTTAGCCAATTATCCCACATGAGAATCAAACTCTGCACCTTGTGTTTGCCAGGTAAACACCTTAACCATTATGCAGAAGAATCCAGAGTACCTTGGAACTGAACCAAAATCTGCAGTTGGGAGATTGAGATGAACAGAAGGATGACCAGCAATATGTTAATTCGGGATTACAAAGTATCAATCACATTTGTGAAATATGGCTGTTCAACAAAAACTGGAAAGAATGGACTTTTGTTGTTTTGAAAGGCATTTGCTGCACTTTATGTCATTGAAGTTTGGAAATACACTAAAGGGAAGGGAAGAGTAAAGGAAGAGAAAATAAAAAAGGCTGGAGAAAAGCATGTTTAAGTTAATAGGCTATAATCTTAGTTGTTGAGGTAGAATATGGGTACTAAAGTACGGAGTTCATAATATGTGTAGAGTTGATATGTTAGTGCTTCCTTTTGCTTAGGTAAATGTCTAGATTAAGACCCTTTGCTTAATCTAATAAATTCTAAGTAGTAGTAAACAAAAGAATACAGAATGTAATGAAAAGTTTTCCTATAGCAATAAATGTTTCAGCGGGTCTTTGGAAACCTTCAGACGGCTACAATTTATTTCTTAATTTTCCATAGGGTCAAACGGACTACAGGGCAATAAAAAGCCAAGGCACTGGTTTCTTCAAGGCTTAAAGTCAAGGTTTTCTGAAAACATGCATGTTTTTTTTTTTTTCACACCTGGGAGGAAAATAAAAAAAAAAAAAAAAAAAAAGGACAGTGCATGCAGAAGCACAGGCATTTTAACCTTAACTTTAACTTCTATAAGGACCGTGTTTGCAGCTGTCTATTTGAGACAATTTGAGCCTATTGGGAGAGTTAAACTTCATCATTT